>NW_026856115.1:0-262210 GCF_026571515.1 Ruditapes philippinarum
TGACATAAAAACAAATCTATGGCTACATGGATAATGAAATGATTACGAGCAAAAAAATCAAGTGGATATTAAAGATAATTTGATTTAAATCGTTTATCCCACAATCAGTTTATCTTAATCATTAATAATAGATATAAATATACAACCTCGATCCTTTAATTCTTTGGTTATATAGCAGAAACTTAAACCATCAGCCACCACTGTCAATTCATCATTTCGTAATTAGAATTAAGAAAAAAAATAATATTCGGGCAAGATTATTGTAAACAATTATAAAGTTGGTTAACGTTACAACTATACGTGTAACTGTTGCGAAAACAATTTTTAGCATTATTAGACAATTATATCTCTCGCTTATTTTAAGATGTGAAATGCACTAATGACAGTTAATGTTAATAATAATTCAATTAAAACAAGTAATGGTAAATCTATATGGATGGAATAGAGTGATTATGTACATTAGTGACATCGAGGACCGGTTTTAGATTATCAGTTAAGTATGTAAAAGGTGTTCAACATTATTGAAAAAGCTCTAATTTTGAGCATAATAATCTAGATCTAATCAATGGTTACAAATTATAAAAATATAAGAACACATATCATCTAAATATATGAGCTTACCTGAGCTGACATATCAATAAAACTATTAACCGAGTGCAGAGGTATGTTTAAACATTTTCTTAGGCGTGGTATATAAAATTATAAATTTATGCTACTCTTATAACACTATTTTAGAAACGAAAATGTTTTGATGGTTTTAAAGGACTGAGTAATCGCCATGTCACAAACAAGTTAACTTGAAATGAATTGATGCTAATATTTGATCAATGACGCTGCTTGTTTCCTTCTTTAGTCATGATTAGCTTTTTTACTGTTTTTCTTTTTAGTATAATCCCAATGTTTTTTCATTTTTATCATCCGTTAAACACAAATTTAGAGATTTCCATTCAGACGATACTCTTCCTTTATGGTTAAAATGAAGGTAACTAATGATTATTTAATAAGTTTATGAATACCTAATAGGCTCGAAGAACGACATAATTATCTGATAATTAATTGCATCTTTACGTAACCGGAAGATAATTACTCAGCTACTCTATTGTGAGAGTCTTCTAATGGGTTGAAACTTCCTTTCTTAAATACCGAAACATATTTAATTGAAAAACCAATTAATGATTAAGAAGAAGAAAAGAACAACATCTAAACACTTTTTAGCAACGCCAGTAACCTTGGGGAACTTGGCAATGGCTTAATTAATGATCCTTTTTGGCCTTTTGAATATGACATAGACGTGTCTCTTTTTATTTTGATAGGAATGTATTATTTGATATTGCATAACTGTGTTTTATCACATTCAGTTTTCTTTCTTATGATCCATGCAAACGTTCATATAACATTGTGCTTCATGCCTAAACTAATTGCAATCTCCAGCTTATCTAAAGACATATTTTTTTGAACCTTGTAAGTTCCGATATTTAGAAGCCACCCTGGAACCGGTACTCAATTATCAACACTTTAAGCCTAGACTTGATGATCCTGAAGGACCAACACTGAAGTGAAGTACGGGTCAACATTTTACAACTGCCACACAGCAGCATTTTCAATTGTGCCGTGTTGGGCTTTCTTTAGGGATTCTTATTTTCTCAATTTTGACACCTGCTGTTGTGATGTATAAATGTCTGGAAAAAATTATCAACACTCCATTTTAAACAAATCATAATATATGTCGAGTAACGTTATTTCTAAAATGTCATATCTTTTAACATATAGTATTTAATCATTTAGTTCAAACGTTATGTGTGTGTCCCTTTTATTATCAATTAAACACAGTTTTAGAGATTTCCATTCAGATATTCTTGCTATATGGTTATAATGAAAGTAAAAATATTATCATATAAGTTTTTTTAATAACTTATATACTCGTTATAAATGTATTGTCCAATGTTTTTCATTTGCCATGTTATAGTAATAGTATATGAAACGAGTCTATCACGAGGATATATGGCTGTTTTATCGCATTTTCAGATTTTTTTGTAAGTGACATCAGCAAAGAAAAAAACGAAAAAAAAAAATAATAAAAAGAAAAAAACAACAAACAAACAAATAAAAAAGCAAGTGCACTTCTCCCTTTTGTGCCATTTCATTTGGTTTTTTTTAAATGGAAACCAAAGATGAAATGAACCAAAACCATCTTATGCTGTTGTTAGATACCTTACAACTTTTTTATAATAAGGCACATGAATATAATCATTTGATATTGTAGTGCCTTTATTTATTTGACAAGTCATGCTCTAAGTAATATGGTTGTTGTTTTCTTTAAATGAAAGGGATAACGTACATATGTTGAAAGAATAAACATAGGTTTTAAATGTCACTATTTGCTGACAGAATATGTTTATGTAATACAGTAAAATAAAGAAAAACCGAATCCCTAAATAAAGCCCAACACGGCAAAATTGCAAAATGTTTCAGGCATGGTTTGATTGAGCCTGTACATGGTAGGTACTGGAAAGTGCAAGTTAACGTCCATGCCCCCTAGCACCGGCTTAAGCAGAATTCAACATTTAAACATAAAAATGGTGAAATTTTGAATTGAGAAAAATCCGCAGATGTGTTCATACGGCGGTTATCATGGAACCTTCAATGTGACACAGTAGTGTCATTCCACGAAAAGCGGTGGAAAAGTGCTGTATGGTCCCCAAGTTAAGGAATAAGTGTGCCCTAAACGAGAAAACAATTAGCGGAACTAATAAAAATGGAATTTTGAAAGTGGATCAGAGGTTATGAAGCCTGCATATCACAGACAACACGTCAAAAGACAAATTTAAAAAGCAGGCAACATATCCTAAGGGTAATAAACCTCTTTTTGTGAAATGCAAGCGGTCATTTTGGGATTATTAACTTTAGCTTGAACTACCTTTACAAATAACATTCCCTTGTGTAAGAAATTATCTTATGGGTCTTATCATTTGGTAGGAGTGTAGCAAATGGTTATATTTGCACATTTCATTGCATTTTTTGTTTGTTTTGGACCAGTTTCTTACAATCTGTAAAGGACTAGTCTACCTTTTAATCTGGGCAAAACGAATACTATTACTATTATCGTTATAATAATAATAATTATTATTATTATTATTATTACATACAAACAAATACGACTTAACGTCAACAGGTTGGCATTTTGTACACCATAATAATTAATGCACAAATAATATATTGATTCATTTGTATCTATACATTCACTAATTTTTCGGTGAGAATTTACTTGATATATTAGAAATAAACTTGATAACAACTCTCAGCATTAAATTACTATTCGTTTACATGTCTAGTTTCTTATCGTAGGTTAGACCGAAATACCGTATTCTTTCTGTGTATTCATACTATTGTGTTCGAGGTCCTTATCCGACGGAAAGGGCCGAAAAGTTGCGATTGCGTAAACAAGTGACAGGTATGGTTTTTTTCACGGCAAATTTGCGCACCCGACAATTCAGCAAGTTGTTGCTACTTCGCTTTTAGCGAACTTTGGAACGATATTTAAATGAGTTCGACAACATAAACTTTACAACAACATAAACTTTATTTAGCTCAAGCAATGATTACAAGCATGTGAGCATACAGCGAATAATACATTTGAACAAAAATACCTTGTGAGGTCACGTGACAGATTGTTTGCTTAACGGGGTTGACAATAGTGATAGTGTGTTACTCCATTTATTTTTTTGAAAAGGACTATAAATTCTTGTCTGGGGAATGTTCCATTTTCGGATATTGGATGGCTGAAACTAATTTAAATAATCTACGCTTTTTAATAGTTATGTGAATTTTGAACATTATTAACACCATTTTATATTGTTTTTAAAAGAAACAGAGTTTATTCGTATTGTATTTGTGCAGCCTGAATTAAATCGCTGCATCGAAACTGCGCTATATACCCAAAAGGTAGTGTTAATCGTCCGCTGTGTAAAGCCTTACCGGGGTAACTTCGCGTAAAATGTGTTAAGTAAGATAAATTAATTAATAGACGATTATCAACGAATGATTAGTTTAAATATTCGAAAGATGGATATAAAATGTTTCGAAGCATCTGGAAGTATTCACCATTTGATCAAAAAGGTATCAGTTTTAGCAAATTTAGCAGAAGACTGAGAAATGTCATAACCTGATAATGTCACGTGTCTTCACAGAAGTAGAACATGTAAACATCAATTAAATAAGAATTTGCATAGTTATTGTATACTCGTGGAAAAGGATTAATTTGATTGTATACAACTGATAAACTACATCTATATAGGCATATTGACAGGTGTATTTTAATGTTATGAAAAAAAAGACCTATATTCAACATAAGAAAATAAAGTGTGCTAGATCTAATGAAACAAAAACAAAACAAAACCTGACCTATATTCAACATGAGGCAAAAAGTGTAAACTAGAACTAGAGAAGTCAAGGAAAAAAAGCTTGACTATGAAAAAATAGAATAGAAAATGACTATATGAGTTAATCTGTATCAATGAAGTGACAGTTTGTATTAATTACAAAAAAAAGAATTAAGAAAAAGGATTATAATATTTGTATGTAAAAACTGTAGCAGTGACAAGGAAAAGCAAATGGAATAAAGAAACATTAATACAGTAATGGTGTACAGATCCTATGACAATATTACCATTTTTACAGAGAAAATATTCATGTGATTCCTTACTGTTTAACCGTTTCTAAAATAATTTTAATAAATGTACATAGCTTTTTGACTGCGTATTAAGTAGCTCTTTAAATTTAAGAGTGTTACATCTTCTTAAATAATAAGGTTTAATGTATAATTTTCTAGTCCGATTAAAAAAGGGACAGGTCAATAAATAGTGAAACTCATCTCCTATTTCTGGGGTACTATTCTCATTTAAACAAAGTTGACATATTCTTTCATTATAGTCTATATTTTGCCACCTTCCAGTTTCACATGGAAGTAATGATTGCCGCATCTAAATTTAATTAAAGACAGCCAGTCTTTTTTTGATTAAGTAAATAGCCCTCGAGGTCAATTGACTCTTTGAAAATTGAATAATTTAGTCCTTTAGTTGAGACTTGCATAGAGGCATGCCAGTTTTGATAATGCTGGTCTAATAATATTTGTTTTACTGTTTTTCCCAAATTTTTACTTTGGAGGTTATTTTGATTAATCCAAATATCATTTCGCCCTATTTCATTAAAAAATGTTTTTTTATTCCTTTTATCCATTTTGATTCAAAATTTGGCATTTCAAGCATATATTTATATATCTGATATGATAGTTTATTTTGTTTTCCAGTAACTAGTGTATTCCAGTAATTAATCATTCTAGTCTTTATGTTAATATTCAAGGGATACCTGCCAAGTTCGGCATATAACATATATAGTGGTGTTGAACGTCTTAAGTGAGTTAGTTTTCTCAGGAATTCTGAATGTATTCTCTCTAACATTTGACAGTTTTCATAGCCCCATATTTCTGCAGAGAACAGAAGAATTGGGATAATAGTATGATCAAACAGTTTAATGGCTAGATCTATAGGAAGAAGTAAATTATTTATTCTTTTATATAATAAGTTCATGGCTTTTTTTTGCTTGTGCAGCCAGATGTTTTCTAGCATTTAGAAAGCTTCCACTCTTTGAGAAATATACACCTAGATATTTGTATGAGGTTACTATTTCAATTGGTGCTTCATTTATTTTAAAAGATAAGTTCCTGTCATTATGTGATCCAAATACCATGGCTTTAGTTTTACTAACATTAATTTTTAATTTCCAGATTCTACAGTATTCAGCAAAATCATTTAGGCAATTTTGTAGTTTTTTTGGATCATCACTTACTAAGATTGTGTCATCTGCATATAAAAGTATCAATATTTTTAAAAAAGTATCTATGTTTGGTTCTATATCAATGAATTTCACTCCTGTGTGACCTTTTTCTGCCAAGAATTGTTCTAAATCATTTAGAAATAGGCTGAATAAAACCGGTGAAAGATTTTCCCCTTGACGGACTCCACAATTACATGAAAAGAAATTACTGTTTTCACCATTTAGGGAGATGCACGATTTTACATTTTGGTACAAATTTTTAATCAGTCGGAAGAACTTGCCATTTATATTATATTCAAGAATTTTTTGCCAGAGTCCTACCCGCCACAATGAATCAAACGCCTGTGCAAAATCAATAAAGATACAATAAATTTTCTTTTTGTGATATCTCAGTATTTCAATTAGAGAAGTGAGTGTAAAGACATGGTCAAATGTTGAGTATGCTTTTCTGAATCCTGCCTGATTTTCTAATAGAATTTCATTTTCCTCAAGAAACTTATTTAAACGGGTATTTAGTACAGCTGTTAATAACTTACTCACACAAGACAAAAGTGTTATAGGTCTATAGTTCTCTGGACTAGTTGAACTGCCCTTATTTTTGTATATTGGTATAATAACCCCTTCTGACCATTTAGATGGTATTAAACCTGTTTCTAGAATTACATTGAAAAGGGACACATATAAAGGAATCATTTTATTCTTACTGTATTTTATATATTCATTTATTATGTTATCATTTCCACTTGCTTTATATTGTTTAATGAATTTATTGCTTTCATTATTTCATCTGCAGTTATTGTAGTATTTAATATGTGATTATTATTTGTCAAATCTATGTTTTCATATATATCTGAATCATTTTGATCATGTTCTGGGTTATTATTTATATCTTTAAAGAAATTGTACAGTGACTCCTTTGTAGGTTGCTCTGTGTTGTTTTTTTCCCTAATTTATTTAATAATTCCCAGTATTCTTTAGGTTTTTTTTAAGTTTTCGGAATTTATCTTTATTAGTTTGTTGTATTTTTTATATATTTATTCATTGTTTTTTATACTGCTTACATAATGAAAAATATGTTGTTCTATTGTATTCTGTAGGAATTTTACAATACTTTTTCTTGCTTTTGTATAAGATTTTTTTGCCTTTTTACAGTCACTGCCATACCAAGGCTTATAGTTTGATTTCTTTTTTGCGGTATTATTTATACTATTTTTACTTATAAAGCTAAGTTGGGCACTCTCAAGATAGATTTCAGCCATGTTTGAGAAAATATTGTCCATTTGAGTTTGACTTAATGTATCCTTATTTTGTTCTATGTCATTTATAATAGTGTGTATAGTTTCAGTATCTATGTTGTTTTCAAATATGCTACTTTTGTTGTTTTCCCATATTGGTTTTTTATTAATAAATATTCTTGAACTGGAACTTTCTTGTTGTAAGTTCCCTATTTTCAAATAAAATTCTACCATGCAATGACCATCTGACAGAAGATTATCTACCTCTATAATTTCAAAATTATTAAGTAAGTTATAACTTTGCAATGAACAAATTAAATAATCAATGACAGAGATGTTTCTAAAAGTCATTTTTCCCATACTGTCAGTGGGAAAGCGTCCATTGACAATGATTAAGTTTAGGTTTTTCAGCATGTCTATTAACAGAAAACCAGTGTTATTCTTTTTTCTATCCTGTGAATTTCTATTAACTGGTATGCCAAGAGATTCCATTTGCGAGACCTGATCAAAATATGCTACAGTATCTAGGTCAAGATTGAAAAAATCAGTCAAAAAATCATCATTTTCAGTATAATCTGCCATATTTGAAGTTAAAGCATTATAATCACCTGAAATAAATATGTACTCATATAAACTATTAAGAGAAGCAAGATCATTTTCAAAAAGTTCCAACTCATCTAACTTATAAAATCTAGAGTGTAGTGGTGGTATATAAACAATACCTATAATTATATCACTACCATAGTAAATATTATTAATTTTTATCCATAATGCATATTCAGATTCGCTACTCAATATTTCTGTTTTATTAAACAAATTATTTTTTACAAATACACCGATCCCTCCGGATTTCCTTTTATATTTTTGTTTTCTTGGCATACTAATAAACTCATAACCAGGAATTGAAATTATATCATTTTCGTCTAATTTTGTTTCAACTATACCAAAAAAATCATAATGACTAACAGTTTCTATAAATTCGGGGTATAATATCTTACGTTTCAACCCACATACATTTAAAGTACATAATTTCAATACACTGTCAGTTTTACAATCGGTGTTTACATAAGCGTGGGAATTTTCACAATCGCTATAGTCTGTTTCAGAGTTATCACTAGTTACAGTAGTGTTACTATATGATGAGTAGTTTCTACATGAGAGGTTGCAATGTATATCACTAGAACTTGTCGCAGAAGAACTTACACTATTATTTATGTTTACAGTTCTTGATAATCCCCTGAGTTCCTAGCAGGAAACACTGACGTTCGATTTTGCTGTTGTATGAGGTTTTCCTGTTGTTTTCCCGTGGCCTGAAGAGTCATCAGCAGGTGGTTTTTTTGAGGTGCGCTCATCGGTAGAGGATTCTCCTTCCTCGTATAACATTGCGAATTTATTGCTTAGGTTTAAGGGTGCATTGGTATTTTTTCGCGATAGTCTGTGATGCATTTTCTGCATTTCCTGAGAGTAAACATCGTTGATACTATTAGTGCTCTCAGAATCACTATGGTCTGAATTTTCTGATTGCATTTCGACGACTGTATCACTGTCAATATTGATAGCGGTCTGTTTGCTGTTCGATGATACCTGTATATGTGCATATTCACTTTGTTTATTTATGCTATTTGTCATATGTTCGTTATTTATGATTCTTGGCCTTTGTATGGTTTCCTTCCAATCTGGGAATTCGTCCTGGACGACCTTTCTGTTTACTATCAGCTTTGCGGGATAGCCTATGAATACTTGACCCTTTTTACTATGGATACTGCGTTGCTTTTTTGTACTCTGGCCAAATTTTAGTTCGTGCAGCAACTATTTCCTGGGGATAATCTCTATTTATTCCATAATTTGTGTTTTTCAAAACTATTTCCTGGGGATAATCTCTATTTATTCCATAATTTGTGTTTTTCAAAAGGTTGGCTTTTGAGATTGATATATTCAACATCTTCTATATTGTCTTGTGAGAAGGTACAAATAATTGGTACAAGGCATTAAGTTTCTGATCTTGTCCTATTTTCACAAATTCATTTTTAGATACGCATTTAGTATTTTTCATACTGCTATTATTGCTATTATCATAAATGTCTGCGTACGAACCCCCTGTAGACCTTCTTTTACGCTTGACCACTGACCAATCTGTCCGTGCACGAGATCCGCCATCTTGTATTGACCCACCTGGTACACCTGATTTTACCTGTGCAGATTTGCCGCTTAAATTTTGTCCAAATTCCAGATTAAAAGCCATAATTTTACCCTGTAAAATCCGTATATTAACTTTGACACTGTTTTTTCACAAAAAGTTATTTGAAATATGACTTATTTTCACTAAAAAACACAAAATTCTACAGAGCAATTTAACGTGTATTTCACTACCAACTGTCACGTTCGTTATAAGCGGAGACGACAGTATTTTTATTATTGTTAGTCAGTTATGTTATTATATAGTCAAAAGAGAATAAATTGGCGTCAATTTCAGAATTAAAGCTAAACACATTTCAGAACTATTCAAAATAATTACATCATGTATATTTAATGATATATTAATCGATATAATCATTTGTTCGATCAAGTGCACAAAGGACGTAGTTAAGTGTGGCTTCATGGAAAAGAATCAAGACTACATACAGAGCTTTGTCAATGATTGATTCATCTTTTTACATTTTTGTAGATCGATACTGAGAGAATCATATATACACCTACTGAAAAGCTTAGGGAAATGGGAAATAATATTTGGACTACGTTTACAAAAGGTAATTGAATACGAGTATGTTTTCTTTAATCTTTGAGTAGTAGTTATTTTAAACGTTGGCTTTTACCTAATGGATGGACACATAAATCTCAGTAAAAATGATCTCTGATTGTGAGAATATTAATAAGAGAATCGCAGGAGTGACCTAACTAGATTATAACTGTATTCTTCTATATAATTTGTTACAGATGCTACTTCAGAAAAATGTATCATAAAAAACAGTTTGATACACGAATGAACGCATTAATCAAAATTGAAAAAAAGAAGATATTAATCCACCGAAAAAGACATTGTAAACAATCATATTACTAATATTTCCAATCTTAAAGTCCAAATTAATGAAAAAGAACTCAAACTTCCTATTATGTATTGGATTCCTAAATTACATAAAAAACCTCACAAAGCCATATTTATTGCTAATTCTACATCTTGCACTACAAGTAAACTTTCTATTTTATTGACGTCTTGTTTGACTGCCATTAAAACACATGTAATTAGATATTGTGATAAAGTCTATGAAAACACAGGCAAACATCTCTTTTGGTCAATTAAAAATTCTGGTGAAATCTTGGATAAATTTAGAATTAATAACTTTCAAGCTTCAACTGTCAGTACATACGATTTTTCTACACTTTATACAACTTTGCCACATAAATTAATCAATGATAAACTAATTTCCCTAATTCAGAAAACTTTTGCACGGGAAAATGTTACCTTTCTAGCATGTAATTCTAACAAAGCTTTTCTTACTAACGGTATTGTTAAACATTATACCATGTGGACCTGTGACGAAGTTTGTAGAGCACTCTCTTTTCTTTTAGACAACATTTATGTCAGGTTTGGTGATACCCTATTTAAACAGATCATAGGAATTCCAATGGGTACTAATTGTGCACCCCTGGTCGCCGATTTGTTTTTGTACTGCTATGAAAGAGACTTTATGTTGAGTCTCTCTGAAGAGAAACAACAAGATATTATAGTCGCATTTAATAATACTTCCAGATACCTTGATGATATTTTTAATTTAGATAATCCTTGTTTTGATCAAATGGTGTCTGACATTTATCCGCATGAACTACAACTTAATAAAACGAACTCTTGAAATTTTAGTACATCATTTTTGGATCTTCATATAACTATCAACAACAATTCTATTCACATGAAAATTAATGATAAAAGAGATGACTTTGACTTTTGTATAGTTAATTATCCACATTTGGATGGAGACGTACCCCATGCAACATCTTACGGGGTTTATGTTTCTCAGTTAATTAGATTCGCTAGAGCTTGTAGCAACGTAAAGGATTTCAACGAGCGGAATATTTTTATTACCAGCAAGCTTCTAAAACAGGGCTACCGCTATCATAAATTACGGAAATATTTTACTAAATTTTACAATCGTAACTTTGATTTAATTTCTAAAATTCAATAGTGATTTAAAAAACTCTTCTGCGACAAGGGATTAGCCAGCCTGGTTTTTATGGCGATGTGGATTACAAACTTCGTAAGATTTTGGGTCATGGTAATTTTTCTGCTGTAATTACTAAAATCATTAAACGTTTTATTAAAAGAGGTTATGACCCTACTTTTTTAAGACATACTGCATGTTTAGTGTTTAACCCTTTTACAGTTGGACACTACGCTTTCCCCTTTTGATTGCATCTGACGGACCAAGTGGGAGACTCTATGATGGCTAGTTCGTAAAGCCCTTTGGGACTGAATTGTCTTAATGTTCGTCTTCTGCCTTGCTTCGTCGGGGCCCTTGTAGGCGGATTTTTTTTATTGTTGCTCTGTCTTCCTTTAGGACATTGAGTACTTTTGTTATGGTCATTGGGTTTACTTTTATATGTTTCCTACATGATCATTTTAGTGTTTTTACTTATTTAACCTTTTGCTAACCATGACAACTGTTAGAATTTCACTTGGCGGGGATTCATGGTTTTATTAACACTGTCTCGTTTATAGGAACATGGTGGGGCTAAGAGCGAGGTTTGGTGCACATTAACCGGTTTAAACTCCCCAGCAGTCATTATTATGCTGCTGACCGTTCCAAGGCGGCGGCCCCACTGTGTTCCTCAGATGTATGTCTATGTTGTTTCATATTGTGTTTTGATGACACTTTTGCTTGTGTCCCTTGTTGTTTTCTCGTCTACGGTAAGTATCTTCCCCATTGCCTCTAGTTTTTATTTCTTTGATTAACCCCCCCCCTCCCCCGGTCTCCTGTCCCCTTCCCCTTTGTGGGCATATTATTATTTTCTTTGAATTCCTAATCAGTTACAAATTATTTATCATTTAATGATTAACGTGTCGTGTCATTGATCGCCGCCTTTCCTTGTTGATCTTGTTTATCATATTTTATAACACTCCCGTGTCTTGGTTTATGTGATACCATATTTCATTCATACAAGCATTTTGGAAGTATTGGAAGTATTCATTTTTGAAACTCAAACAATAATTTTGCAGTAGATGTACTGTTTTATACAACACTTTATAAGTGTCGAACGATATAATTAATTTACAGTTGTCGTCAATTAACAGTCTGACTAAATACTAGGCCATTTTATCCGTGTTTGAATTCGTTCAATGCAAATTATCTGACTATGGCCAAAATCTTATCACACAACAACATTTTGAACATAATAACGATTGGCCGGTGTCGACATTTAAACTTTTTGAATCCTTGTTTCATCTTCATGAATTCGCGATTTCAATATCTTGATTTCAGATTTCAAGATTTCAACTTCTTGAATGAAAGATTTCAACATCACAATGTCACAATTTGAATCTCATGAATTCAACTTGTTTACGTATTTACGAATTTACGTTTTGGACTTCACAAATTCAACTTTGTGAATTGACGTTTTCAACTTTTAAGATGAAATCAGGAATACAAGAATGTAAATGTATCCACCGATCTTTCGTACGTAAGAACAAATGATTAATGTTGAACATCATTAACAGTGATGCATTGTTCGTTGACGTTCGTTGACAGGTTGGTTTAAGTGTATGACATTTAACCTTTTAATATTGTCTTATTTTTATATAAGTATAATATATGAACCACATTTTGACATTTCCCTCGTTGTTCATTAAATTAATCTGTTACTGCTCTCTCATTTGCAATTAAATGCTCTACTAGATTTTATAAACACTGAAATGTCAGGAAATATGTTATTTTCAGCTATATACTGAACTTTAAGAAACTAAAATCAAGTTAAAATCAACCTCTGACATTAAACTTGATATCAATATTAATAACTCACAATATCTTACTTGTTGGAAAGAAAACTCTTTGAAAATATTAAGGAAATTAATAATGTTTTTTACAACTTTAATGGACCTAAATATTAAACAAAAGGTTAAACTTTGTCCGTATTTTCACTGTATAAAACTGGTTATAGCTAAGATTTAACAGACTGTAAGATAACGTGCAAGGTAGCGTTTTCCATTTGAACGCTTTATCTTTAATCATTTCAATGGTTGTGTTTCCAATAATTCCATTATAATTCCTACAATTATTTACATCATATTTACTGTGAATATAGTCTCCGAACATACTTTCGAACAATATTAGGTTTGAAATAATTATATGTCCAATAGGATTGCATTTTTTCAAATGAATTATAACACATTTACTCTGTTAAATCGGCAAATTGTTAATCAGTGTAGTAAAATCGACTTTTTTAAAAAAATAATTCAAAACACTAAGCCCAGCCTGACTAATTTAATTTTATTAATAGTCTTATTTTAACCTATACTTCGTGTAATTAAGATAAAACATTTGTTAATAAAGCATTTGTTTGACATGGCAATCTATCCAGTAGTAACCTTTGTCTCAATTTTCGGATATATCTTTCTATTTAATATATACTTTTTTGATGATAATTATAATCATATAGACGACTTTTTAGTTTGTTCTCTAGATAAATACAATGGTACATGTATGGAGATATATATTTCATAAGAAGCGGTACATGTAATTACAATGAAATACAATAATTTCCATACCACGAGATGAAAATAAATCCTCTATTTTTAGGAGAAAAAATGATTTTATATTGTTTATTACATACTTCATCGATTTTTTTAAAAATATGAATTTTGTCTGAAATAGAAAGAAATAATTTGACAAGACACAAGTGATAATACGTAAAATATGTTTAACTGAAGTGAAAAATGATTATGTACGGTGAAAACACGTAAAACTAAAATAAGCATTAATTAGGATGGTTAAACGAGATGAGGAATTTCTAAGATCCACAAGAAAATCCATGTCTTATATTACAATATACTGCAATTGTAAGCGACATTCAGACAAGTGTTATATTAAGAAATTGTTCCTTTCTAGGTTGTTATCTTTGTAGCATTTCTGATACCGATGACTCATTTGAACTGCACTGTTGTAATGTGAAAGCGTGTTTATTTCATTCATATAGAACAATTCTTTTAAAGATACATGTAATTAGTTTGGAGAAAATTAAGAAATGAAATAAACATTGCCTGTACTATCTAAAGTTTCATCGACACTGACAAAGCAATTTGGTGGCTTTATTTATGTGGTGGTTTTTGCAAACATTATTAGACTTTAAAATTTGTTATTTCAGATTATAACTTTATGTTTGCTCCGAAATCGTAAATATCTTTTAATATTATTGAAATGTAGGATTATTGACAATCAATGACAATACATATTTAAATGATAATAATGTAAACAATCGTTTAATGTAAGGTAAATATTTGACTCAAATAGAAAGTCAAATGATGCTTATTAAATGCTATACAAACATAGATATTTAAATAATATTTTTCTAATAACTATAAAGGCATTATCTTTGATTCTAATAAGAGTACGTCAAGTAAAAATAATTGTTTCTTTTAATCTTAATTTAATATTTTAAAGTAGTAGATTTCCTTTTTCTTCAACAACCTGATTAAATTTGCTACTGAGCTTATCGTCCACTTTTAACGTATAACATTAAATTTGATATATGCAATGAAAAAACTGGAAGAAATGCAAACCATCAAGAACGCCAAAAAGCTGTTAAGTTGAAAAGCTGAAAATAATATTGGCCTTGTAATGTCTGCTATATCAAAGTTACTGGACAAGCATGGGTAGATAGATTAAACAACGCATCCGTTTGGTTTCTAAATATATTTACTAATGATACTACAGAGAGTTGATGCCAGGTGAATTAAGAAGGGGCTTATCAGCTAGTGGCTAATACTAGCTGACCAAAAGCGAGTCAATATATTACAGGCCTGATCTGAGACGGCACTGACGAATGCAATATACATGTATATTAACGATTTTTAACATCGGCTTAATTTAACACTTGACCATGGACATGGTGTTAAGTTCAGAATTCAAAACATCCGCAGAAGTATTGAAACTGCGAAGTTCATGAATCTTTTTTGTGACACTTACATGCTATCCCGTGAAATTCGGCATATATTTTTTGCCCTTAAAGAGTTAACAATGAGCAGGAACGAGTAAAATTGAATTAAAAGAAGGGGTTGAAGGTGGTGAATGCTGCTGCCAAAAATAATTTTCTCGAACGCAGGCAGCACATTATATGGGTGACATTAAATAGAAATTTATTGACTAATTTGAAACGATTCATGTATCGATGTTTCCTCTATTGAACTATTTGCGAATTTTCAAAATAATGAATCATAAAACTAGTTAGCAAATCAGTGTCGATTTTTACAGTATCTATTGAAATAGATCTTAAACATAATTTAAAAATAATTTATTTTGGTTGTCTTTCCTTGGCTCTTAACATGATCAGTTATTAATTGCAAACAGAACATGAATTTTGGCTTGTGTTTTGGACTTCATTCCTCTCGCATTTCTTTATTTCTTTTTTTTCTTGCTATGGTCTAATGGATTGCAGGTTATTTATAGCGTGAGAAGACACCTCAAGAAGTTCATATTTTAATCTATTTAAACATTATATAATGAACGTTAATTTGACTCTGTTTCCTTAAAATTATAATTGAAACATTAGCCCAGTGTAAATAAATCGAGTTTACACTTTAGCGCAAACTATAGGAGACTAAAGCCGTACTTAAATGAAAGAATAGTGTAAAGTACAATGTCTACAATACATATTATATGACATGTTTGTGTTGGGAAAAAATCCTCAGTGTATCTTTGAAAACAAAGTCATATCCAGGCAATATTCCTGATTGATACTACCCACAGACATGTACAAATGCTTCTTGTTCTTCCTTCCAAGACTATGTAAAATCTATAGAGTAATTAATGGACGAGTTTGAATGACAATTTCAGTGGTATGAAACTTTGTAAAAGACATTTACGTTGTCAGTTGATTTGTCGGCAAACAATTAATATGCAATCTTCACATAAAAAAACAGTTCAAAATGACAGATAACGGGTGGACATTACACAATATTTATTGACCTTGTTTGTTAACAATGGAATATAATGAAATAAATAATAAATATAAATTACTAATTTGTTTGTTTGTTTTATTTCCGCCACAGCTCGTGCTTTGAATTGTGACCACAAAAACGCAATTTTTCAAAATAAAATATATGAGGTAGTTATATGCAAACAACCTATCAAGCATATCAAGCAAAACAGGGACATGGTTAAGATTTGTGCACACTATGACTTATGAAAATAAGCCTTAACAAATATCTTACAGATTACATATTGTGAAATAAAACATAGAACTATCAGATATAGTTCATCAATTATTGTCATGAAAATGTTTTCGATTAATCTCTGGGTTTTGGTTATCAAACCATTGCGATGTGAAATATGACACATGAAGTTAAAAGCCAACGTATCATATAATGCAAATCGGCATAATTATAATGCTCAAACAATTAATATGCATTTCTCATTGAAAAATTTAAAGTACATGTTAATATGAATTAAAAAAAGGTGAAAATTGACCTTTTTAATTAAATTTGAAAGCGTGGTACTATAATTGTTTCAAGTTTTCTTGTCTTTTCGTATTAATAAGAAAAAGGTGAAACAATTTACCAACGACTGATTAAAAAAACCCGGTTCATTTTGTTTTAAGTGAAACGATTACTTTACTTGGTATCACGTTGATTTCCTTAATAAGTTTGATGTCATAATTTTAGCAGTCAATGGTTACCTTAGTAAAACCAATTGTTTTCCTGTAGAGTGTGTGATAATTATATTAGCAGTAAACTCTTTTACTTTATCAAGTGTTGGAAAAGACCTTTTCAGATAAATTGCACCATATAGTTTCTGTCAATTTAAGAGAAAGGGAGATTTTATAACTAAACGTGCAGAAATAAAATGTTTAAATTGAAATATAATAACTATGATAAAACGATGATAAAATTGATTGACATGGGGAAGGTGTGTACAAATTTCATAGGTTATCTTATATATAGAACACAATTGTTTACATAATTAGTTTGAAATGAATGCTTGTAACAGATTAAATCAAACGATATCAAACCCACACTCTATTTCCTTAATACTGGAAATTTCAGGGGCTAAATTCAGTCGTAAACATTACTCTTCAAACTTATTTCTTATTGGTATTCGCTTAAAGTTTGAGGTGTTTTGTTTAATTTTAAGAGTTTAAGGCAACTGTCGTTTAATTAATTGGAAACGAATAATACCTTGTTTTTGAAACTTGAAACTTCTTAAAAGTTATTTCTGAAACATAAAAATCATGTATGTTTATTATTTTGAGGAAGCATGACTGTGCTACGAGTATTATAATAATGCAATGTTTTGTAAATATATACATATGTAACGAATTATTGCCATGGATTAAGACAGAAAAAAAATGATATTAGTTTCATGAATGTTAATAATTTTTTAATTGAAGTTGAATATTTGAAGCAAACGCATAGCTTAGTGGTGTTGTTGTTAATACTTTTCAAACAATCGATTAGTTTCTATTACATTTATAATAACTTGTGCTTGTCAGGAGTCATGAAAACCTTACGACCGGATAACTATACATGTTTCGATTTTCCCGAATTCAAAACAACATAATAACGCATGTATTTTTACTGACTTGCAAGAAACTCAACATACCTGGCTTTACTGTTACAAAAAGTGGCAAACAAATTGTCTATTGAAGTCTCAGAAGATAGTTATTGGGAAAATAAATAGCTCTGTGTACATTATTGGCCACCCGTCTTTTCATTTTTGCACAAACTATAAGCATGGTAGTAGCAAAACGGGAATTGCTCGTTCGATTCTCATGCAAGGCATAATTTTCTGATGGTCGTTTGTCTCTTGCCACTCATTCAGAAACCATGTGAGATAGATAAGTAGTCGGCCACTTGCGGAGAAAGATGGTTGTCCTGGAAGTAGGGCTATGGCCAACACATATGATAAAGTCGCGGTAAAAACAAATAAACAGATCAAAAAAGCATAGAGCTTCAAACATTCGATTTTTACGTAGGTGCTGTGATTAGAACATATGTTAGTAAATTAGAGAAAATAAGTATCCCTAAAGAAAGCCAAACACGGCATAGTTGAAAATGTTGCAGGCTCGGTTTGATTGAGCCTGTTCATGGACGGTACTGTCAAGTGCAAACTAACGTCCACGCCCCCTAGCACCGGCTTAAGCAGAGTTCAACATTTACTTTGAACTGGTACAATTTTGAATTTTGAAACATCCGCAGATGTATTCATATGGCGGTTATCATCGAGCGGTTATAAAGTTGACTTTAACATAACAAAATCAATTTAAACTTAGTTCAGTGCAATAAGAATCTTCATCTGTCGAACAAAGTTGAATCTCTATAAAAAAAAACTTCTGAAACTGATAAACAGAACAAAACAGCTGATTTTATTGGCTATTTTAAACAATGAATATTATAACTAAGATGAGTACCGCATTACAGTTGAAAATAATTATGCAGAAGTTAAGATATTCTCCTTTTTTATTTGTAAGTTGCACATGTAGTCTTATATATCACAATTCTTTGCTCAGTTTGTATCTGTTTTTCCAGAAAGATATTGAGATCGTGTTTCTGCCATCAGGTACATTGTAAATTTGTGAATATTGTAGATAAGATGACAATAATTTGAAATTTCAGATGGTTGAGCAACATATGAAGGCACTTGTCGAAGCTGTTATCAATTTATCTCCTTTAATGTCTTTTGATCATCTGATATGTTTCTAATATTTCATTAAATGAATGCAATACACACCTGCAGCGTTGATGTGATTTTCTGTGCAGCAAAACTTCTCCATCACATCTTGTTTATTTCTTAAGCGACATATATTGCATATACACATGTATGATAACAGACAGTAGTGATCCATGATACTATTTGTATGGTCCTATTCTTTGTCTTACGTGTTTCTGTTTTAATATAACGAAATTGGAAACGAAATAACTAAATTAAATGCTAAATATATTTCGGTACATTAGCTTTCAGTGCTATTAACAGTTTTATTGAACTGTCAAAATTATAAAATAAAACAGAAAAAACTCAATTCAAGAAACTGTCTTTGAAAATCATTCACATACACTTTTGTTTGGGATAATGCTGTCTTTTCCCATTCTTCGTTTGTAGCTGTCGTCAATATTGTTACGATTTTTGTATTGACCGTGGAAGGTAAACGCAAAAAAGTAATTTAAATTTACTCACTAGCATTTCTTCTATTTACTATATATCTTACTCAAACATCCGGTTCCTTTATTCATTAACACACACAAAAAAACGTAAAAACCGAAAAAGAAGTTTTTAAGATTAAAGAAAATAAAAGGAACATAAACTAAAAGACTTCTGAAAATAGTCATATGTAAAAAGTGATATCAATTATATAGTGGTAATCTGTCGAAATTTATGCCATGAAATTTGCATAGGTTGTATTATAAAAGTAAGAATGCTTCAAAAATATATGTTTATCCTTGTGTACATTTGCACAGTGTTTCTTTTGAATAAATTTGAACTTTTTTCGACATGTATGCTTTAAATAAAAGTATCACAATAACAATATGTGATCAAGAACATGTTGATGTTTGATTGTCCGGTGGGAAATAACAGACATGGTTTAATTAGAATTTATATGGCAGATTAACTAAACAGCAACAATTCATTCACCGTGATCAAATAATGAGACGGAAAAATAGGACATCTAACATTTGTCTCTATCTCAAGAGTGGGGGATTTAGTCCTCAAGACTTTAAGTTATAAAAGGGATGGGTGAAAAATGGATCTCTTTACATCTCTAGCTCGGTTTGATTTCGTACGTTCTAAAACCTACATCATATTTATCGAATGCCCTTTTAATTGCATATAACCATTAGCGTAACTACAAACTGTTTTTGGCCAAAATTGATGTTATAAAATATATTGTTGGTTGTTTTCTTGAAGAGGGAGTTTTAAGGTTATCTTCACTATCAATCCAATACATTTCTTTCTATTTGGAAAAAGTCTTTGCGAAAAATAGATTATAGTATACAAATATTTGTTATAAAAGTTACTCAGCATGTAGTTTTTAGCAGACTGAGTGGATCAGAATAGTGTGGAGTTGTGTTTAAATCATTTAATTTTGTATCAACCTTGAAATTTTTCAAAGAATGTGTAAAATAAGAATATTGACATTTTTCAACATGTTATATTTTGCAGTTTTGTTCGTGATTGAGATTTTCTTCCTTTCCTTAATACTTAGGTGTGTTACAAAAACAATATGAGATCAATGACCAACAAGGAAAGGCGGTATTTAATAATGGAGACCCCAAAGCCTGGCAACACCAAACCGCCGACACAGAGCAATCGTCTATCTATGTGTCTCTTCATCTATCAAAATGTCTAAATCTGCTGAATATCTGACATGCTACGTTATTAAAGGAGTGCAGTGCACATTCTATACTGTTTACATGGAACAATGCTGCGAATAACAGCAATCACAATGCATCACTTGTTTTAGCTGCAACTGGTATATGAATATTATATATAAATATGAAAAAACGATTTGTTTTCTCATCACATTTGGTATCGGTAAAATAGACGTATATGTTTCAAAACAAAGAAGTTATTTTCATTACAAGTGTCTACATAAACATTTGCTTGATCTAAACGAGACTTTTAAAAAGCAAAGAACAAATCAAGCAAAAAAGAACAATTTAAATAAGTAATAATAAAAATAAAATAAAAAAACTGTTACAGTAGTAAATTGTAGAAACAAATATAGCAAGGGAGAAAATGTAGGAAATGTAATTATCTTAAGCATATTATACATCAAGAGTTTTGTCCTGAATTTACTATGTACTGACTCCAATACAATAAACGAAATTTTGTGCACATCAACAAAAGAAGGAGTATTGTTTCTTTCAAAATTATATTGATATACTTTACCTTTTTATTTTTAATTGAAAATATATAGTTACTGTAGCAAGAAATTCATATAATACAACACTCTCATTATAACAACGGGTGACACGTGATATATTGTTACATTCTTTGATATTACCAATAGAAACAGTAAAACAGCAATCAATGAAATAAGTCATTTACGAACAATTTACAAACTAACTCTTGTTATCCAAATAAACATTACTATTCATATGAATTCATTCACTATACAAATCTGAAAATTACATTTATCTATCAAAATGAGATTAGTGACAATTGCGTCATTGCAAATGAAAGCTCCAAAGATAATTATGCATGCTTTGATTTTGAAAATAATAAATTGTTCCGTTAACCATGATATGAAAAACTTCATTATGTTTACACGAACATTTTAGGGAAGTGGACACTGGAGCAGTAATTCGTTTTTATGATAATAAAGATCTTATGTTGAAATATATTCATTCCTTATCACTGTGGATAGTTGTTCGACAATTTGGACTTTGGATACAAAATAAAAGTCTTTTTACATTTTATGTGTTTTTCTATACCAATGTTATTTTCTTAAGGCAAACACATTTTAACGAGAACGGTTTTGTACTTAAAATCAAGATACTAAAGATGTGACTGTCATTTAAGAGAATAACATAATAACAAAAAATCAGCAACAGTAATCCCTTCTATAATTATAATTTTCTTCATTTTTTATAGAACAGACTGACAAAGGAATAAAAGAAAGTATACACCTAGTGTAAAAGCTACTTAAAAGTAATAGTATATGTATCAAGTTACAAAATGTTATCTTAGAGCTTTTTGTTCATTTTTGTTTGACTTATACTTTAGTTTTTTATCATTTGGAGGATAGTCATATGTTGTGATTAATGAAAAGCTTAGCCAATTGTAAAGGTGTTCTCAGATTGTTAGTTTGTAATCCCAGGAATCCCGAGAAATCGAAGGTTAACGTGACATTGAATGACAAGAATAAAAATTGTTATGACATTGCCATAAAGTCATATGATTTTGATACCATTTTGATATTCTTTCACACCATTTACTAGACTAAGTATATACTTAATAATTATTCCATTAATGCACTATGAAATAGTAATCAATTTGCCCTAAAATGATTTAATGCCTAAACAATTCATCTGCAATCAATTTTAATTTAAAGTACACTTTGTTTTTATATGCAAGTTAGACAGAAAAAAATGATTAAAAATAGAATTCTTCAGTATTGTATTCAGCAAAGAAATTAACTTTTACATTCAAGGACCTTTGAAGGTTTATGGGAAAATTGTTGATCGCATAAACTACAGTTACATTTGATATTTTAACAAGTTGACATATTAGCCGAATATTACTGTTTCAGCTTAAATTGATCTTCATAACGTTCAGTTTATCCACAATGAATCTAATTCTTTCTTCTTTTGGTTACAATTGATAGATTAAGTACTCTATGATGGACAGTACTTGACAGAAGAATTTTTTATTCTAGTTTTTTTGCCTTCTGGACCCGTGTTGGTGATATTCCTCTTGCTTGAGTACTTTGGTTGTGTTCCTTTGTATCTTTATTTTTAATTCAGCTCCACTTTTGAGGCTTTTGTCATGACCCACTCGTCTGCGTTGGCGTCGACGCCGGTGTTATGCTTTTCCCATATTCCTTTTTACTATGATCCAACATTTAGAAAGAACTGGAGCGCAGTGTACATGGACAGTCGTTGACATGTACTTGATTCGGTGCATTCTCCGTAACATGCCAGTATGATTGGGGTTGAGTCTGATGTTATGTGCAGTGAAACGGCAAAGGCCTTGTTGATCTTTGCTGTCATTAGTTTTTGTTATTTTACCTTTTGTAAACGTAACAGCTATCGATTTACGGGGATATAATTTATGTACACTGTCTCGATTAACAGGAACATGTTTGGGCTGACAGTATTGTTTCTCCTGTTACCGATTCAATCTTCCTTAAAGTGCTTCTGCTGCTGACCGTCCCAAGACGTCGCACATCCTAAGTGTAAGGCTTGACATGTTTGTCAAGGTTACCTAGACTCTTTGCCGTTGGTCCTGTGTCGGGGGATGCGTTTATTGAATGCCTTCCTTCCCTGTTAATATTGTTTTTATTTATATTTTGTTGTAACCATTTGTCGTCAGTGGTAAGTATTCCTTTTCCCTTTTTTCAAACTTTGCCTTCTCATTTCATCATTGATATTCTAAAAATGATAGTATAAAGTTCATAACTGATATTTTACAGTATGATCGTTAACTTGAAAAGAAAGATAGAAATTAGATATTAAGTGATGAATATTCACTGAATGTGAATCTGTGACATTTAATATTGTCATTACATTTATAAATACAATTATGAGTCTGAAGAATTCGAAGTTCGTGGTTTTTTCAATCGTAAAATATAATTTAAGAGTAATGTATCTACGCTTTTAAATATCTTAATTAGAAGCAATAGCAATAAACCTTTAACATTTAAATTACAGTGGATATCGAATCAAATATTCCTCAATAAATAGTCTATTTCTATATTATTGAAAAATAAACGTAAAATAAAATGACAAGCTATTTATATAATGTGTTCGTTTGACACAATTTTAGTATGCATGGATTTCATTAACTTTGTAGATTGAAATCACTATTTTGTATGTTTCTTAGAATACCATTTGAACATTTGCTGACAAGTTTCTTCACAGGAACCCATTTAATCATGCCAAATGGTTATATTGTTGTTAAGAATTTCTTTTTTCTCTGTCGATGATGACTTCAAAAACTGTTGGTACCTCGTCAAACACGGAGAAAACATTGATGAGATTGCATAAGATCGAGAAAACATTTCACAAACGTCTGCAGGCTTAATAATCTCTGATTCCCTTTCACAATTCCGTTTTGTTTTAGCCATCCATTGTTTTCTTGTTAAAGGTACACGCATTCTCTATTTGGAGACATTTCTCCGCTTTTACTTGAATGGCACTAACATGTCACATTGCAGGTTCAATGATAACAGCTGTATTTAAAAAAATCACCATTATCATGTTTAAAGAGATTATCATGTTTAAAGATATACCATGCTCATCTTTGGTAAACTATTTTCATGTTAGAAATGTATTGAAATCCATGAAAGTTTTACAGAATATGTTTAATTTGAATAAAAGGATGAATAAACTATGTATGGGAAACTGCATTCATTAATACGAGTCAAGTAAAGTTGTTATTTCTTACTTTTTTAATGACGCTATATATTCATATTGTGATAACCTATAGTGTGTATAGTTCAAAACATGACATATCTACTTTAAATGAAGTCGATACATGTTTATTTGAGACTTTTTAAGAGACTGTATAGCTGTTTGTTTGGATTTTTACGGCACGTCAACACATAACTGGCCATATCGTGCCGAATGCTATAATAGGCTTAAAATGATATGTAAAACTTTGTAAATGACAATAAAAATGAGCCAATTAGATCATAGAATACAAGTTTGTCGCTTTCAAGTAATCAATTATGTTTTTTGATGGAATTGTTTTAAAGAATTCGTTGAGTGAATTTACAGAATAAAATCTATTATGGGCCTTTGAAATCATGACATCCAAGAAGAAAATGATTGACAGTAAAAATTTCATTACAACCTTCACAGAAAGGGGCATTGTCATTTGTGAGGAGATAAGAGTGGGTAAGTTTAGTGTGTCCAATTCGGCACCGAAGAAGAACTGTTTGATCACGGCGGTTTGACAGAGATAGAGATGGTGACACATCAAGAGATGGGTTTATACCGTGAAGTTTATTAACAACGGCATTGTCCCAATTTGCTGTCCATTCAGATGATACGAGTTTATTCATAGCCGGGCTAAAAACCAAGCAGGTAGCAATAAGTCATTTTTTTAAAAAAAAATTAAGATTATTTAGCTAAAGCATCTACTGTTTCATTTCCTCGTTTACCTAAATGAATTGGAATCCAATATATTTTAACAGATTTTGTTTTTTGTATATCATGAAATCGTAAAGGAAGTTTCCTTATCATGCTATTGTCAGATTTTTTTTATCTTTAATGGATATTAAAACAGAAAGCGAGTCAGAAAATATCACAAATTTATTATGGGTATGCTGTGCTATGTATGATAATGCTAAATCGATAGATTTTGCTTCAGCAGTAAAAAATGATGCATTATCTGGTAACCTCATACTAGATGTAAAATAATTTTCAACACAGCCGCACCTACTTTGCAACCTTCTTTTGAACCGTCACTATAAATATCTATAAAATCTTCATGTTCTTCCTTAATAGCTAGAACTTTCTCTTTGAAATATTCAGGTGAATGTGATGACTTTTTTATATTTGAAAGGTTAATTTTTATTTTTTGGGAATTATAAGTCCAAGGTGGAACATCCTCATCGTCATTTTGAAGGATACTGTATGGATTAGTTTTAAGTTTATCTAAATCATCTTTTAAACGAAGGCTTAATGGTTTAATTTCTTTTTGTTTGTTAACAAACTTTTCAGTATAACTTGGTTTGAAAATAATATTTAGCTGGAGTTTTGCTATTAAATGAAATTTTAATTGCATATTGAAGTGATGGCTTTTTTCGACGAACATGAAGCGATGGTTCCAAAGCTTCCGCATATAGACTTTCTACAGGTGAAGTGCGAAAAGCAACTAAAGCTAAACGTAAACCCTGGTGATGTATGGGATCAAGCATTTGAAGAAATGATTTCCGGCAGACCCATTTACTACAGAACCATAATCTAATTTTGATCGGATAAGACTTTATAGCAATTTTAAAAAATAAAATTTGAGCATAGTATATCTTTAAATTTCAAATTCTGCTTATGCCTTTGGTAGGTGGCATCGATGATTACTTGTACTTTCCTGTACCGTCCATGAACAGGATCACTCAAATTAAGCCCGCAGTATGTGTAATTTTGATGTTTTGAGCGTTCTTTAGATGTGCCCATTATTATATTAACTATAAAAATAATGAAATCAACAAGGCTGACACATTCACGAAACGCAACCTCTCCTTATGTTGAAGCAACACGTTGATTAATTATTATTTGTTAGATTTAAACTTCAGTCCATATATCTTTTACATACGAAATTTATTTCACACTAGAGAACCATTTATATAGATATATTTATTCTTGGTGATGTTTGTAAAAAGCATTAACATGCACACGTCCCAGTTGTCCTATAAGGAACATGTTTTAATGAGATCTGCAATGGAATATTGGCCTAACGACACTATCTCACAAGAGTGAGACATTTGTTCCTAAGTTTGTTTGTTTGTTTGTTTTATATTTACGCCTTTTCAACAGTATTTCAGTCATAGAGGCGGGTAGTTTCCTAACCATCGTTCCTGGAGAGTTACACCAGTACTAGACTACCTTCCTCCGCACTAAACTACCAAAGCATCTCCCGGGGATCGAACCCACGCCAGAGAGGTAACTGGATTAGAAGTCATCGACTCTAACCCCTCGACCACGGAGGCGGTATTTGTTCCTAAAGTCGACGAGGAAATGTGGTATGTTTCCCATATAATGATAAGCGAAACGTTATTTCTCGTTCAAACAGTGTAAACCAAATAGAACCATGTACATAACGTAATGTTATGCTTACTCTATTTACTAATATCTTAAAAACAGTGATCCCCAAAATACAAAATACAAAGAAAATGTTAGATGAACTTTGTTTGTATCAAGTTGTTGAATGCAACATTTTGATAAACATAGACAAAGTAAACACTTTTGAGTTGTTATGTTTTTCTGATTCTTCAGGATTAATTTTTCCAACACATTAAAGTGTTGATAATTGAGTATTGCCTAAACCGGTGCCAGGGGACGTAAGGGATGTTGCACTTGTTCATTATTCCTCATGTACAGGAATCTGCATTTTTCATGCAAGTTTACTGTAATTACTACTTCTGAGGGGTCATCTGATGGGTTATCATATATAGAGCACAAGTTTGTACATATTTTATAAGACACGGTGCCTGTAACTGATTGGATTAAATCAATTTAATACAACTTCTGCTTCCCCAACAAACACCATGCTTTTACGAAAGATCACAGCACGCATGTTCTAAAACATCCCTCCTTTAACCAATTTAATTTATACGCGCTTAAATATATGTAGAGTTTTGTTACCGTTTTAGGCGCCTGACATTTACATTTATTGAACTCGAATATGGTCCTGTTTCTTAAAGTTGCAACTTATTTTAAGATAATTGCATCGTTTCACGGCCGTATTAAGAATTTATGAAACAATCCTTTAATTTTAATTTTTTATTGACATTTCATTATAAGAGTAGCATATTATGAAGTTGCTCATCAGTAAACTGTTAACATGCATTAATTTTATATTTCGGCGCACTTAATAAACATTCCTTTTATTGCAAATTTACATTGTTCATTCAAATTTATTCGCAGTACTGGTTATATATATAACTTCGGAAACCTTACAGGGAATAACAATCATGCTTTATTATCTTACAGCAAATGTTGTCACTACCTGTGCATGCTGTAAATGATTTCAGTTTTGTTTTCAAAAACAAAGTTATAGAATAAAAACCTTAAAATAACGTACTGAATACACAATCATACTTTGTTTTCCTGTTGAATATACTGTTTGTGTGTCTGTTTTTGTTGTTCTTTTTTTAATTGCTAATTGTATGAAGGAAAAAAATATCATAATTTATTATATCATTTGCAACATGAAATATGTAAACTTATAAAATCCTGAAATGCTTTTATCTAAAACATTTTATCTATTCCTATACTTTTTTGATCTTTGATAACAACTTCTAGCTAGTAATGTCTGAAACAAAAATATCATGTTTGTTAATTTTATTGAGTAAACTTGTGTTTGAATTGTAAGATAATGATTTGTAAATATATAAGATGTGTTTTCCATCCATGAAATCTGTAATAATGGGATGATACAAATAATGGTATTAAAATGAATGTCAACAATCATTTAATTGAAGATAAATATTTAAAGCGAACGTATGGCTTAAAAATGGTGTTATTAATACACTCCAAACAAGCGAAAAGTTTCTGATATAATGACTTGAGCTCGTTAGAAGTCATGATAACTTTATAAGTGATAGCGCTATGAAAGTATTAGTAACAATTATTAACACAAATTGATGTAGGATGTTTGCTAACATTTTTTTTCTATTATGAACTGTTATCTTACCGTGATACGTTTGTCCACAATAATCTTAATGAAGTTATAAATATAGATTCGTTATTTATTTACGATCGAATTGATATCATATTGAATATTTAAATTGAAAAAAATATATATTAAAGTATTGATAAATAAAAATATTCTATAATGATCCAGAGTTGGTAAAATTGTAAAATTCAAGGTAGCAAAAATAATATAAATATAAAACGGCATATCATCAAAAAAATCGACACTTATTTGAAAGATTTTTTCCATAATCAAACCATCGCTAACATGTTGAATATAAAAGACACACAAAATACTATAGTACAATAATAGTTAGAACTTATCTGAAAAAAAAACTTGTTTATGTTAATGTCACAAATCATTAATGACTATAAATAAAGAGATTAGAAAATATTGATTTAAAAGAAAATATAGGTATTTACTGATTACCCTAATATTTTGTAAGCAAATTATTTCACTTAATAACAAAAGTCAAGTAATCTAGGCATTTTAGACTGTGAAATGTTTGTACTTAAATACATTTGCTGATTATCTGAAGCAGAGTTTAACATTTACTATGAACTGGTACAATTTTGAAACATCCGCAGATGTATTCATATGGCGGTAATCATGGAGCGGTTTTAAAGTTGACTTTAACATAACAAAATCAATTTAAACTTAGTTCAGTGCAATAAGAATCTTCATCTGTCGAACAAAGTTGAATCTCTATAAAAGAAATCTTCTGAAACTGATAAACAGAACAACACGGCTGATTTTATTGGCTATTTTAAACAATGAATATTATAACTATAATAAGTACCGGATTACAGTTGAAAATAATTATGCAGAAGTTAAGTATTTGTAAGATGCACATATAGTCTTATATATCACAATTCTTTGCTCATTTTGTATCTGTTTTTTCAGAAAGATATTGAGATCGTGATTCTGCCATCAAGTACATTTTAAATTTGTGAATATTGTAGATAAGATGACAATAATTTGAAATTACAGATGGTTGAGCAACATATGAAGGTACTTGTCGACCCTGTTATCAATTTATCTCCTTTTATGTCTTAATTTTCTGATCATCTGATATGTTTCTAATATTTCAGTAAATGAATGCAATACACACCTGCAGCGTTGATGTGATTATCTGTGCAGCAAATCTTCTCCATCACATCTTGTTTATTTCTTTAGCGACATATATTGCATATACACATGTATAATAACAGAGCGTAGTGATCAATGATACTTTATGTATGGTCCTATTCTTTGTCTTACGTGTTTCTGTTTCAATATAACGAAATTGGAAACGAAATAACTAAATTAAATGCTAAATATATTTCGGTACATTAGCTTTCAGTGCTATTAACAGTTTTATTGAACTGTCAAAATTATAAAATAAAACAGAAAAAAACTCAATTCAAGAAACTGTCTTTGAAATCATTCACATACACTTTGTTTGGGATAATGCTGTTTTCCCATTCTTCGTTTGTAGCTGTCGTCAATATTGTTACGATTTTTGTATTGACCGTGGAAGGTAAACGCAAAAAAGTAATTTAAATTTACTCACTAGCATTTATTCTATTTACTATATATCTTACTCAAACATCCGGTTCATTTATTCATTAACACACACAAAAATGTAAAAACCGAAAAAGAAGTTTTTAAGATAAAAGAAAATAAAAGGAACATAAACTAAAATACTTCTGAAAATAGTCATATTTAAAAAGTGATATCAATTATATAGTGGTAATCTGTCAAAATTTATGCCATGAAATTTGCATAGGTTTTATTATAAAAGTAAGAATGCTTCAAAAATATATGTTTATCCTTGTGTATATTTGCGCATTGTTTCTTTTGAATAAATTTGAACTTTTTTCGACATGTATGCTTTAAATAAAAGTATCACAATAACAATATGTGATCAAGAACATGTTGATGTTTGATTGTCCGGTGGGAAATAACAGACATGGTTTAATTAGAATTTTATATGGCAGATTAACTAAACAGCAACAATTCATTCACCGTGATCAAATAATGAGACGGAAAAATAGGACATCTAACATTTGTCTCTATCTCAAGAGTGAGGGATTTAGTCCTCAAGACTTTAAGTTATAAAAGGGATGGGTGAAAAATGGATCTATTAACATCTCTAGCCCGGTTTGATTTCGTACGTTCAAAAACCTACATCATATTTATCGGATGCGCTTTGAATTGCATATAACCATTAGCGTAACTACGAACTGTTGTTTTTGGGTAAAATTGATGTTACAAAATATATGGTTGGTTGTTTTCTTGAAGAGGGAGTTTTAAGGTTGTCTTCACTATCAATCCAATGCATTTCTTTCTATTTGGAAAAAGTCATGGCGAAAAATAGATTATAGTATACAAATATTTGTTAGAAAAGTTACTCAGCATGTAGTATTTAGCAGACTGAGTGGATCGGAATAGTTTGGAGTTGTGTTTAAATCATTAAATTTTGTATCAACCTTGAAATTTTTCAAAGAATGTGTAAAATAAGAATAATGACATTTTTCAACATGTTATATTTTGCAGTTTTTGTCGTGATTGAGATTTTCTTCCTTTCCTTAATACTTTGGTGTGTTACAAATACAATATGAGAACAATGATCAACAAGGAAAGTCGGTATTTAATAACGGACACCCCAATCCCCGGCAACACCAAAACGCCGACACGGAGCAATCGTCTATCAATGTGTCTCTGAATCTATCAAAATGTCTAAAAATACTGATTATCTGATATGCTACGTTATTAAAGTGCACATTTTATACTGTTTACATGTAACAATGCTGCGAATAACAGCAATCACAATGCATCACTAGTTTTAGCTGCAACTGGTATATGAATATTATAAATAAATATGAAAAACCGATTTGTTTTCACATCCATGTCATCACATTTGGTATATGTAAAATAGAAGTAGATGTTTTAAAACAAAGAAGTTATTTTCATTAAAAGTGTCTACATAAACATTTGCTTGATCTAAACGAGACTTTAAGAAAGCAAAGAACAAATCAAACAAAAAAGAACAATTTAAAAAAGTAATAATAAAAATAAAAAAAAACTGTTGTAAATTGTAGAAAAAAATAAAGCAAGGAAGAAATAAATGTAATTATGTAAAGCATATTATACATCGAGAGTTTTGTCCTGAATTTACCATGTACTGACTCCAATACAATAAACAAAAGATTTGTGCACATCAACAAAAGTAGGAAAAATTATATCGATATACTTTACCTTTTTATTTTTTATTGGAAATATATAGTTACTGTAGCAAGAAATTCATATAATACAACACTCTCATTATAACAACAGGTGGCACGTTGTATAATTACATTCTTTGATATTACCAATAAAACAGTAACACAGCAAGCAAAGTATAAAATAAGCCATTAACGAACAATTAACAAACTTACTCCTTCTATCAAAATGAACATTAACATTCATATGAATTCATTCACTTTATTACATGCTTTTCGGTGCTTTATAGAAATATATCAGTGAAATAAAAACTGATAATTTCACTGTTTGAAACAGTGAAATTACCACTTTGACAATTTCACTGTTTTGAATTTAAGCCCCTTACGTTGTTTCAGTGAAATACCAGCGTGGACAGTACTGGGTACCAACTTAATGACGTTGCGTCGTAAATGACGTCACGTTGTATTATTTTTTGGCGCTTTTCATTCAGTATTAGGTTTAATGTCTTTTTAAAATGTTTCTATGCGCTACGCGTGAAATATACCTTTTGGTGCTCACTCGGTGAAATATATTCCGATCTTACACTGAACTAAACAAATATCCTCTATATACAAATCTGAAACATGTATCTATCAAAATGCGATTCGTGAAAATTGCGTCATTTCAAATGAAAGCTCCAAAGATGATCATGTCTTTTTACATTTTATGTTTTGTTCTGTACCAATGTTATTTTCTAAAGGCAGACACATTTTAACAAAAACGGTTTTGTACTTAAAGTCAAGATACTGAAGACGTGACTGTCATTTTAGAGAATAACATAATTACAAAAAATCAGCAACACTTATCCATTCTATAATCATAGTTTTTCTTTATTTTTTATAGAACGGGCTGACAAAGGCATGAAAGAAAGTATACACCTACTGTAAAAGATACTTAAAAGTTACAAATTGTTATCTAAGTGATTTTTGTATATTTTTTGTTTGACTTATACTTTAGTTGTTTTTTTTCATTTGGAGGATGGCCATATGTTGTGATTTATGAAAAGCTTAGCCAATTGTAAAGGTGTTATCAGATTGTTTGTTTGTAATCCAAGGAATCGCGAGAATACGAAGGTAAACGTGACTTTGTTCTTTAAATTGAATGACAAGAATAAAAGTTGTTATGACATTGCCAACAAGTCATGTGATTTTGATACCATTCTGATAATCATTCGCACCATTTACTAGACTAAGTATATACTAAATAATTATTTCATTAATGCACTATGAAAAAGTAAACAATAAGCCCTAAAATGATTTCATGCCTAAACAATTCATGTGCAATCAGTTTTAATTCAAAGTACACTTTGTTTACATGCAAGTAAGACAGAAAGAAATGATTAAAAATAGAATTCTTCAGTATTGTATTCAGCAAAATAATTAACTATTTACATTCATGGACCTTGGAAGGTTTATGGGAAAATTGTCGCTCGCATTAACCACAGTGACATTTGATATTTTAACAAGTTGACATATTGTTAATGATTAAAAGCCGAATATTAACTTAAATGTTTTAGATTAAATTCATCTTCTTTAACACACTAGATCAAGATGTTTATAAAATATTAGAATAGAGTCTTTTTTTAATAATAAATACACGACTTTACTTCGCCAGATCTTGGTATAGACATGGTAACATTCCTGTTGAATTTGTCTTTTTTCTAGAATTATAAAATAATTTATTTTGAGCGGCATAACGTTCAGTATATCCACAATGAATCCAATTCTTTTTTTATTTTGGTTACAATTGATAGACTGAGTACTCTATGATGGACAGTACTTAAAGCTATTGACAGAAGCATTTTTTTCTATTTTTTTGTCTTCTGTCTTGTTTCGTTGGACCCGTGTTGGTGATATTCCTCTTGTTCTGACTTCCTTAAAGATTTGAGTTCTTTGGTTGTGGTCATTTATATCTTCATTTTTATTTCTGCTCCACTTTTGAGGCTATTGTCATGACCCACTCGTCTGCGTAAGCGTCGACGCCGGTGTTTAGAAAGAACTGGAGCGCAGTGTACATGGACAGTCGTTGACGTGTACTTCTCCGTGACATGCCAGTATGATTGGGGTTGAGTCTGACGCTATGTGCACTTAACGGCAATAGCCTTGTTGTCCTTTGCTGTCATTAATGTTTTTGTTATTTAACCTTTTGTAAATGTAACGACTATCGATTGACGGGAATATAATTTATGTACACTGTCTCGATTAACAGGAACGTGTTTGGGCTAACAGTATTGTTTGTGCCTGTTACCGATCCAATCTTCCTTAAAGTGATACTGCTGCCGACCGTCCTAAGACGTCGCACATGCTAAGTGTAAGCCTTGACATATTGTCCAGGTTACCTGGACTCTTTGCCGTTGGTCCTGTGTCGGGGGATGCGTTCATTGAATGCCTCCCTTCCTTGTTAATATTGTTTTTATTTATATTTTGTTGTAACCATTTGTCGTCAGTGGTAAGTATTTCTTTTCCCTTTTTTCAAACTTTGCTTTCACATTTCTTTAATGATATTCTAAGAATGATAGTATAAAATAGAGAAAATAAGAATCCCTAAAGAAAGCCCAAAGTTCATAACTGTTTATTTACAATATGATCGTTAACTTTAAAAGAAATATAGAAATCAAATATTAACTGAAGAATATTGACTGAATGTGAATCTGTGACATTTAATATTGTTATTACATTTATATAAATACAATTATGAGTCTTAAGAATTCGAAATTCGTGGTTTTTTCACTCGTACAATATAATTTAAGAGTATTGTATCTAAGCTTTTAAACATCTTAATTAGAAGCATTAACAATAAACCTTTAACATTTTAATTACAGTGGATATCGAATCAAATATTCCTCAATAATAATCTATTTTCATCTTATTTGTATAAAGGATTTTACTGAAAAATACACTTTATATAAAATGACAATCTATATGTGTTTGTTTGACACAATTATAGTATGCATGGATTTTATTTACTTTGTAGATTGCAATCACTATGTTGTTTGTTTCTAAGAATACCATTCGAACGATAGATGACAAGTTTCTTCACATTGAACCAATTTAATCATGCCAAATGGTAATATTGTTGTTTAGAAATTTTTTTCTCTGTCGATGATGTCTTCTAAAACTGTTGGTAATTCGTCAAACACGGAGAAAACATTTCACAAACGTATGCAGGCTTAATGACCCCTGCTTACCTCTCACAATTCCGTTTTATTTTACCGGTCCATTGTTTTCTTGTTTAAGGCACACGCATTCTTTATTTGGAGACATTTCTCAGCTTTTACTAGAATGGCATTAACATTTCACATTGTAGGTTCAATGATAATAGCTGTATTTCAAAAAATCACCATTATCATGTTTAAAGATATACCATGCTCATCTTTGGTAAAATATTTTTATCTTAGAAATGTATTGAAATCCATGAAAGTTTTACAGAATATGTTTAATTTGAATAAAAGAATGAATAAACTATATATGGGAAACTGCATTCTTTATTACGAGTCAAGTACTAGTAAAGTTGGTCTTTTCGTAAACTTTTTTAATGACACTATATATTCATATTGTAACAACCTATAATGTGTAGAGTTCAAAACATAATATATCTTCTTTAAATAAAGTCGAAACATGTTTATTTCAGACTTACAAAAAGAGACTGTGTAGCAATTATCAATATTAACAAATCAAATTTGAGCATAGTATATCTTTAAATGTCAAATTCTGCTTATGTCTTTGGTAGGGGGCATCGATGATTACTTGTACCTTCCTGTACTGTCCATGAACAGGATCAATCAAATTAAGTCCGAAGTATGTGTAATTTTGTTGTTTTGAGCGGTCTTAAGATGTGGCCATTATTATATTCACTATAAAATAATGAAATCAACAAGACTGAAACATTCACGAAACTCAACCTCTCCTTGTGTTGAAGCAACACGTTGTTTACTTTTTATTTGTTAGATTTAAACTTCAGTCTGCTGAATATAATTTCATAAATTACTTCACATATATCTTTTAGATACGAAATATATTTCACACTACAGATCCATTTATATAGATATATTTATTCTTGGTGATGTTGGTAAAAAGCATTAACATGCACACGTCCCAGCTGGCCTATAAGGAAAATGTTTCAATCAGATATGCAATGGCATATTGGCATAACGACACTATCTCACAAAAGTGAGACATTTGTTCCTAAAGTCGAAGGAGAAATGTAATGAGTTCCCATCTAATGATAAAAGAAGCGTTATTTCTTGTAAAAACCATGTAAACCAAATGTGATCATGTACTCTATTCACCTATACTGTTAGTCAACTTTAACAAAACGCAGTCCACGACATAACCCAGTTACCTCATCAATCCATCGAGTTGGAACTCGAACAAAAAAGGGAGAAGTCACAAAGGCGGTGAAAGAGCGTGAGGGACATACCGATAAGCACATAAATATTTATACATGATGTGTTTGTATTAATTTTAAAATTAAAAGCGATCGTGAGACATGAACTAAAATAAGAAAAATTATTTGTCGTTTGCATTTTTAATGACAGGAACATTGTTGTGTTTCTATTATTCCTGCTACAATACAATTGCGTCATCATGTGTGTCGCTGTATCCTTCTTGTAAAATGCATTTTAAATTTCAGTTGTATCATAGTTCTGTTAAAAACGTTTCATAGTTTAATCGTATACATGCACAGTGCGTTGAGTGCAGGTATAAGTGATCCGCACTCCAGAGCATGCCCATTGATTGGCTCATTTTCTCTGGGGTTTACGACAGAGAAAGTGATAGCGATTTTAATATCATATTCATATCATATTAATCATTTGTTTTTTTTCTGGGTTTCATATTGTGATAACGTGAACGTTTTTTACTTTTGCCAATGATATAAAAGAGTTGTGTCGTACAGATCAGAAATCCTCTTGTTTTGATGCCCTTTCTATTATATACTAAGTATATGGTATATTAACTAATAAACAGTTCCTTAACTATAATCAGTTCCTTAACTATAATCAGTTCCTTAACTATAATCAGTTCCTTAACTATCAGAACTGCTCAGAATGTATTTACAAAGACAATTTGTTTACGCTTTGAGTTTTGGCTCTTGCTTTTTATTGGCATTTGATGATTTTTTTTTCATTTCATGGTTACTATTCAGTTTTAATAAATATATGTTAATTTTAATAAAACAACGCAGGGTTGTTGAAAATCAAAGACAGAAAGTATTTAAATGTAAGTATTCAAATAGAAATAATGTAGCAATAATTTAATGTAATGTCGCTAAGTTAAGAATAAGAAATTATTAACATCCGCATAAATGTACAGACAGCGGTATTCATGGGACCATCCATACGACCCTTACTAACCACTTACATATTGTCTCAAAGGAAAAGAATAGTTGAACAGTTAAGCAATAAGCAAACATGATTATAAGAGGAGTTCAAGGTAACGAAACATGCTTGTCAAAGACAGCTGCCAAAACAGTTTAACGCTGGCAACATATAAAGGTGACTAAACAATCAATCAATTAAAACTATCAATTATCGATTGAAAAAGCATTTTACTTTTAACCCATGAATTCGAACTTTCCGAACAAATTTTGATTGCAAATCAATATCGATTGTTAACTATTGATAAAGAAAGCATATATAAAAACAACAGTTTTTTCATGGTTTGGATATGTAAGATTTAACCGTTATACTTATCACTTTTATAACTGAATCGAGCTAATACTTTGGCGCCAAAATGCAGTAACCGTTTGTTTCTTTTAACAAGATTATTTATTTTCTAGTGCATACAATTTCAAGTTGTTGTACACTTTTTTAAACATGATTTGTCTAATTAAAGCGGAGACTAGTTCTGTTCTTGTATCCAAATATTTTGAGATATAATATCTACTTTTCAGTAAATATGTCGTGTGTGTGATGCAAAACAAAAGAGAATTATTCTTGCATCTTTGCGTACAAATTAGATGCTATGCAATTTTCTTGATTGACACAAATGAAGGGTCATATGATGAGGTTATCATATATAGAACACAAGTGTGAACATATTTTATAAGACACGGTGCCTGTAACTGATTGGATTAAATCAATTTAACACAATTCCTATTTCCAAACAAACGCCATGATTATACGAAAGATCACAGCACGCATTTTCTAAAATATTCCTCCTTTAACCAATTTAATTTATACGCGCTTAAATATGTAGAGTTTTGTTACCGTTTTAAGGCGCCTGACATTTAAATATATTGAAATCGAATTACATCCGGTTTCTTAAAGTTGCAATTAATTTTGAGATAATTGCATCATTTCACGACCGTATTAAGAATTTATGAAACAATTCTTTTAATTTTAATTTTTCATTGACATTTAACTATAAGAGTAGTTGAATTGAATTATGGCATCATTAATTAGGATAATAAAAATGTACCCAACGTCATTCTTTACAAATTTGAACAGAATAATATCATTTTTTAATAAACTTCTATAACAATTTCAGTTTTGAAATAATAATTGAGGATGGTGAAATAATGGTTTTAATTACACAAAGGGTCAACAAAAAAAAGATAGGCATTTGTCTTAGAACAAGATGCCTATACATTTATTTTCATTAACCGTTCAATAAAAATGCATTTTTTCCATTTCATAAGACTTTCACGATTAAATAAGCGATGTGTCAAAAATGGCTTTAAATTTGTCCCTAAAAATAAATCATACAGAATATGACATAGAATTATGACAAATTTCTCATACTATGAAGTTGCTCAGCAGTAAATTGTCAGTCAACATGCATTCTTTTTTATATTTAAATAACAGAAAGCTTTGACGCACTATCATAAATAGTCCTTTTATTGCAAATTTACATTGTACATCCTTCCTACTTTTTTAAAAAAATATTCGCAGTACTGGTTATAGATATGACTTCGGAATAGGTAAGACTTGAAAGCCTAATAAGGAATAACAATCATGGATTATTCTCTTACATACTGTTTTTGATTCATGTTTTGTGTCCAAGAAGAAATTTAAAGACATATAGAATTATTATATTTGTAATAATTGTATGTAAAGAAATACTGTAAATGTATAAGTTACCGAAATAAACTGTTTCTTTTTCTCCTTCTTCTTCTTCTTCTGCTTCATCATAAAAACCTGAATACACAATCATTCTTTGTTTTGTTATTGTTTATATTTTGTATTGATTGTCTGTAAGTTTTTTGTTGTTGTTATTTTTTTGTTTTGTGTTTGTCTGTTTTTTTTTTGTTTGTTTTTTTGTTGTTGTTTTTTTTGCTTATTTTATAAAGAAAGCAAACCATAGAATTATATTTATTATTAATATCTTTTGCAACACGAAATATGTAAACTTATAAAATCCTGAAATGCTTTTATCTAAAATAGTTTATCTATTCCATTACATTTTCATCTTTGATAACAACTTTTTGCTAGTTATCTCTGAAACAAAAATAGCATGTATGCTAATTTTTTTTTAGTAAACTTGTGCTTTAATATTAAGGTAATGATGTGTAAATATATAAGATGTGTTTTCCGTCTATGAAATCTGTAATAAAGGGATGATAGTAATAATGGTATTGATATGAATGTCAACAATCTTTTAATTGAAGATAAATATTGGAAGCAAACGTATGGCTTAGTGATGGTGTTATTAATACATTCCAAATAAGCGATAAGTTTCTGATATAATGACTTGAGCTCGTTAGAAGGCATGAAAACTTTATTAGCGATAGCGCTACATGAAAGTATTAGTGAGAATAATTAACACAAATTGGTGTAGGGTGTTTGCTAACATTTTTTCTAATATGAACTGTTACTTTACCGAGATATGTTCGTCCACAATAATCTTAATGAAGTTATAAATAAAGGTTCGTTATTTACGATCGAATTGATATTATATTACATGTCTAAATTGAAAAGATTATATATATAAATATTAAAAGATGAAATATTTTATTATGATCCAGAGTTTGTCAATTTGTTAAATTCAAGGCAGCAAAAATAAGTTACAAACGATATAAATATAAAACATTGATATCATATATAAAATTAACCCTTATTTGGAAGTTTTTCCCCCATAATTTGAATCAAACCATCCGTAAAATGTTGAATATAGAACACACATAAAATAAAATAGTTAAAACTAATCTTAAATATCTTTATTGTTATAATCACAAATAGAAATATTAGAAAGCATTGATTTAAAGGCAAATATAAGTATTCACTGACTAACCGAATATTATAAAATGTAAATTATTTCACTTAATAACAAAAGTCAAGTAATCCAGGCATTTTAGACTTTGAAATGTTTGTATTTATATACATTGATATTTTGTCGATTAGATGACACTTAATTGGCATAACAAATAAAACCACTTGTTTATTACTTTATTAATGATTCTTCTCTAGCTTCTTAATTTACTAATCACCTGATATGTTTCTAATACTTAATTAAATGAAATTCATTTGATGCACAACTGTAGCGTCGATGTGATTATCTGCGCAGCTTATCACACCAATCACATCGTCTTGCTGCTTTAGCGACAACTAATGGATTACAGAGCGCAGTAATCATTGATGCTATATTTATGCATGCAACCCTTGTTTTGCCTCAAGTACTTTGTGGTGTTTTTTTGTTGTTGTTGTTGTTATTGTTGATGTTCTTGTTAAGAATCTTATCCAGACTGTATGTTTATATTTACACGTTCATTAAAGTGTTTAATACAACCATAAAACCACGAGATCAATATATATCTTCAGTAATGGAACATAAAGATTTAATAACAAAATCAACATTTTATATTGACTTAATTTCATTGTGAGAAATAAAACTTAGTTATTTTGCAGCTGAAAACAAGTGACCCCATGACATAAGATAAGTATTAATTGTACTTTAAAATATAATTAAGTACCTGGCATAAAAGAGGCTTCACATATATCTGCTTCTTGTGTAAATTGTTTCACTCGAACAACTATAGGCTTTTATGTGTGTACTTTACACTTTTATTGTGGCAAACATGCTGATCTGTTAATCGAAAACTTTCACATTATATCATTATCGGTTCAGGAATTGGCATGTTATTTTTATTGACCAATCGGGAATTAGAGACATGGTTTAATTAGAAATTATTTAGCAGATTAACTTACCAGCATAATCTTTATTCATTGTGGTCAAATAATTAGAAACACATTATAAAATATGACTATAAGTGTTTGTTAAACAGTTTTGTATCCATAACCATGGGAATTTGATAAAAAAAACTGCATCTTCTACTAAGTTCTAACATCAAGTAGATATCAATGGTGACTGATTCTGTTTGATTTAGACTGAACAAAAAGTTTAAGGCCTGTTAAACCACAGACATATATACCTTTAAACTCCTTAGAAAGGGCAAACATGAATTTGATAATGTTTAAATAATTGATTTACAGAAATATAAGATGCTTGTTATCTGACAAAAATAGTGATGCGATAGATGTGAAATAATTTGTCAAAAAACAGTAGCAAAATGTAAACAAAACAGTATTTTGACTTCCATACAAAATACTTTATCACCATGACTGTAAATTTTGCTAAAAGGAACAGATTCAAACATAATGGTTACTAGATAACTATTGATCCGACGATTATCAGATATGTTTCTACTACAATAACTTTCTTAAATGGATTTAGTACGTTCTGATGTAAACAAGTCTCAAACGCATGCTTTGTTTAATCTGCAAATTAGATGGATATTAAAGTAATTAAGTAAATATTGGTTACATACAATTCTTTTTATAGTTTTAATAGAATATATGACAAAGAGAATTTGATTCTGGAAATGTCTCCATGATATTTCGCTGGATCATAGCGATATCTTAAAAACCAAGCAAAAAGGAGACTTTACACATCAAATTGTCAAGACTTATTGTTGTCTCAACGGTGATTACTGCTGTATTCATTAAACAATGGGCGTTGGAAGCTGTATTGTATTCTGTAAGGCTATTTGGTTTAAGATATACAGATTTTAAAATTTGTAAATAATGCCAAAAAGTAATTCCAGATGTATGCGTAAACAAAAATTGAGTAAATCATTGCAAATACTAAACTTATATACAGATATGCATTTGTTGTTTATGATAAATGTACGCACTAATGACTGATGAAAACTGTCTTCATTTTACAAAACAAGAAACGATATTTATGAAGCACTGTATGCCCCCACCCCCAGCCCCCGTGTTTCATTATAAAGATTTTTTTGTAACTGTTGATATTGTTTCTTCCTTTTGTTCCTCCTAGCTAAAATTTTTTAAGAAGTCCCCCGAAAGTTTGAAATATAAAACAAAAAATCAATAAGGAAGGGTGGCATTTAATGAGCGGATCTCGCAACATTACCCAAGAATACAAAACCACCAGGAAGGAGCCCAGCAGGACCCCAAACAAAAAACAGTCACAATGGCAGTCTTGATTTACTAAAATAAATAAAACATAATAGTTTTCTCCTAGCTAAAATTTTTTAAGAAGTCCCCCGAAAGTTTGAAATATAAAACAAAAAATCAATAAGGAAGGGTGGCATTTAATGAGCGGATCTCGCAACATTACCCAAGAATACAAAACCACCAGGAAGGAGCCCAGCAGGACCCCAAACAAAAAACAGACGAGAGCACAATGGCAGTCTTGATTTACTAAAATAAATAAAACATAATAGTTTTCTTTGTTTGGATTTTTCAATTAAACACATTTTAATTGTGCCAAATACAGAAATAGAAAGCCTGCTATGAGTGTGTATCATTTTGAACACATTTATATTTTAAACTCAATTTCCTTGAAACTATTAATTGCATAACATGATGTTTATCACCTTTTTGGTGTCTTTTAATCAAATTGATAAAGATTAAAATGTTATGTTATTTTCGACTTTAGTACGAAAGAAAAGTAATTGAATAAGATAGTAGTAGCAAAAGCATTTAACTGCATTGACTGTTTTGGACTATGTTATTAAATTTAGATTATGACCCATCTTCTGATTTATTTTATTTAAACATGTTTCATAAAAAAACTTTACATGACATGGGTACAGGAAGCTATAAATGCTATCATTTTTATGGCACATATTCTAAAATAACTTATTCGAATTTTGCATCCATAAAAATATGTCCTCTTTAATTATATTGTATCCTTGAATAGACAAAACCGTTTTAAGACAGAAAAAATATTTTCATCTTTTATGAACTTAATTATCAGTCAATTGCATCGTTAAACTACCATATTTAAATCGTAAATACAATTAGTGAGACCAATAAGTGAGATTTTGTCTCCATTACACAAGCAATGTAAAAACATCTAAACAGAAGCAGATCATAAACATATTTAAGCCATACATGTTAAAAATGTTTATATAAATAGGCCTTGTATATATGTTTGTGTATGAATCGATTTTTCGAAAATATATGTAGATTTACTTGAGGATATACTATGCTGATCCTTGCATAAAACATTTTCATCACAGAAGTTTATTAAAATCAAAATCTATGTAATTCTTACTGAATAAGTCCAATTTGAATAAAAGAATGAATAAATTATATATCGGAAACTCCGTTCCCTAATACAGGTCAAGTAAAAGTAGTCTTTTGGCAGTTATTTAATGACACAATATATTCATATACCTTGTAGAATTTTTAACACACCATAAATACTTTGTTTTAAATATGTACGATGACTAAGGCTCCCACGTTTACAAATATTTGTAACCGATTACACGAATGATAAAAAACGAAACGATACCGTTTAAGCGGAAGTTGCATGGGACTCCGTAAAGTCCGTATTATACTATGTCTGTACTGAATTTAATTGATGTTTTTAATAACGAATATTTTGTGTGAGGCAAAACAAATTCAAATAATCATTACATGTTTTTTTATTGAACGAGGTCAAATATTTCTAACTTCAACGTATATATGACTGCACATGACAAAATACTGAGAGAACGTCGGTAATAGAGTTTCGCGATAATACAGGATTAAAAGTAGTCTATATACTTCTACTTGCTATTTGCTAAAGAATCGAACTACAACTATTTTGAAGTGACGAACAATAAAAAACCTTTTTAAAGATCAGTTTTTTTTCGAAAAAAATTTTACAAAAGAAAATTTTTTAAAAATTTTGGGTTTAAAAAAAAGAAACCCGCAAGCGCTTTTTATTGTCATTTCCAAGTATGATTTAGCTGTCAAAAGTACCCAAACCCCCCCCTTGAAAAACAAAAACGAGGGCCCCCCCCCCCTTACCCCCCCTTTTAAACATTGGCCCCCAAAAAAGGGGGGATTTTTTTTTTCGCCCTTTGGAAAAAAAAAAAAACCCCCGTTTCCCCCTTCCAAACTGAGGAAAAATTTACAACGTAAATTTAAAAAAAATAAAAAACCCCCCTGCTGTATGTAGTACTAAAATTTTTTAAAAAAGAAAATTTAAATTTTGTATAATTTTATTCCAGTAAAAAAGAAAAAAAACCCTCTTTTTAAGGAAAAAACCCCCAAAAAACCCCTCAAACCCCATTTTATAACCCCCCCCTTTTAACCCAAAAATTTTTTTTTTAACCAAAACCATAAAGGCAATATAAAAGATTAAAACTGCCCCAAATTTTTCAGATGCAAATTTTAAGTTTTTGAAATTCCTTCATAAAGCTACCCCCTTTTTTTTTCAAGTGTAAAAGGAAGCTAACACAAAACCTAAACACTCATGTTTAATAAATTATGAGTTTAACCCCAAAAAAGGTAAAATAGGTAGCTGAGGAAAGCGTTTTGGGAAGCTGGACTGGGTTTCCCCTTTTTAAAAAGGGTTGCAAAGGTCCTTTGAAAGGCCCCCTTTTATTGTTTTTCCGTTGGGGGGTTTGGGGAAAAAGGGGTTTTTATGAAAAAACAAATTTTATTACAGAATAGGTAATGATCCCCTCAATTTGGGTAACATCCTCCTGCAAGAGAAAAAACTCGTTCTGAGGGTATATGTAGGGGGAACATGCAATTTGCGGAAGAAACGCCAATTTGGGGAAAATTTTTTCCAGTTTTCTTTCCACCTTTTTAATGGTTTTTGGGAGGGGGTAGGGTTTTTCTTTCCCCATAATTTTAACCTCTTCTTGCGGTTTTAGGGTAATTATCTCAATCATCATGTAATTGTTAAAGAAATCCATAAATTTTGCGTTGAGTTTGAACCTTGTTAGGGATGTGTTTGACTGTCATTTAATGTGCATGAATTTTCAAATTTTGGAATTTTGTGCAAAATTCGGAAAATGGACCCAGCCCGTTGTTCTGGTGAAGAAGGCAGTGACCTATTTGGATAAAGGAAGGGTGCGAAAATTGGGAAAAGTTTTGTAAAAATGTCATCGGTTGACACATGACGTTTAACTAGGTCCGTGTACTACCCTTAAAATTTGAGACTGCTAAAAAGTCGTAAGTTTCCCTTTAACGATGGCGAATAATGCTATATAAAGAATCGGATAAACCCCTCCAACATTGGGTACAATTCAGAGCACATTGTACGAGTTGCAATGTACAAATGGCTTAAGGACAGGACAAGCCCTTCAATTATTTTCATTTGGTCATCAGATAATGAAAGGACACGTGCATCTTCCATTTTTGTAAAATTTGGGTCGTGCAGTACAGCATATACAGGTAAACGCTGTTCAATTATGCGTTCAAACATGTCATATGTCGAATTCCATCGTGTTTCACAATCTATGATTTAAATATTTTCTTTAATGTTCATTTGTTTTTGTTTCTCACGGAGCGCATTAAATACAATAACAGATTTTCTAAAGTTTTTTACAAGTTTTTTTGCATGAGAGAATGGTACATTTAATCAATTGAGAATTTTCGAATGCATTGCGTATAGAAAGCTGAAGTGTATGGCCAAAACACTTGATATGTGGACAGTTAAGATGTTGTACACATGAAACCATGTTAGAGGCATTGTCGGTAACAATACCGGTGACAATGTCGTTTGTAATTCCAAATTCATTTGTAATGGACAGGATTTCGTTCGCTGTGTTTTCACCTGTGTGTCTATCTTTGACCCCACGTGTGGCTAGAACAAAGTTCTGGTACTGCCATTCTGAAAAAAATAGAAAAAATTCATGAATAGTTTTGCAAAAAAACGTATGTTATTATGATTGTTGGTTTAGATTTTAATAAATATTAGCGAATAAATATAAGGAGAGAAAGAAGAAAACAAAATGACAATTAGACAACGGATTTTTAAATCGGGTAATATTTTTTTTTTCTTTACACGTCTTAGAAATTTTGATCGTTGATTATTTAAACTAAAATTGACTATCGACTGAAATAAATTATATGGAAATGTGTCAAATTGATTATGGAATTTCAGAACCGAAGATCAATATTACCAGCATCAATGAAATGGCCAGTTACTGTGATATAGCCCTCCGTAGCCACTTATCCAATGATCTGATGTGAGGGCTACACCTTTCTGTTTCTTAATTAGATTGGGACCAAATCAGTCTTTTTCCGTCTCATATAGTTTTTTGAAACATATTTTGATATGGTGGTTGCGCATGGAACATCGTAAGCTGGATTAAGCTCTTTACAAAACGCTTTGAAACCTTCCCCTTCAACGATGCGATATAGGGCGCAAGTCGCGCGCACACATATAGGCAACTTCTGTGTACATACTATCCACTTCTATCGAGTAAACACAGGACTTCTAAATGCAGTGATTGTGCTTGTTTTTTTTATCGCTCCAGTATCCTGAACTTGACAAGCTATGATGTTGCTTCAGATTTTTAGAGATTTGTGGAAATATTTTATGTGGTTAGTCATTGTACTGTGCGCACCGGGCGTAAGAAAGTTACACAAATAAACTGCATTTCACCTTTATAGGGTTTACCATTTGTTTCTATAGTTGAAAAATACTTCCAAACTTCAGAGCGCCTAGATTTTGAATTTTCCGCCATTTTTACTTTGAAATACCGTGTGTTATTGCGAAAATTAAATGGACCATGTGACCGTTTCGTTTAACCGGTTACAAAAATCGTAAACGTTTAAACGTGTAAACGTGGGGGCCTTAACGATGACGCCGTGTAGCAATTATTAACATTTTCAAATAAGAAATTTGAGCATAGTATATCTTTAAAAAATTATCTACATTTTATATCGTTATGAAACGACATTTAACCGGATACTGAAAAAACAAATTCACCGAGGTTTTAAAGCGTAAAAACATAAAATTTTAATTTCTTAAAAGGAACAAGCTAGTGCACTTAATGCAGAAAAAAATGCAAAAATATAATTACGAAATACATTTGGTTATTGAAAGCAGTAATTTTGTGTTATTACCCCTCACTTTTTTCGTAATGCTAATTTCCCATAGCCCTCTGTGAGTTATTTTTACTGTTAATGCAAGAGTACCACGTGACTAAGAATTTTGTACTGTTACATAGGTAACAGTATTTTTTAAGAGGTCACGTGGTCTATTTTCTTAATAAAATGAAATAAAATGGCCGCCATTTTTTTCTCGATTCATTCTTATTTTCGTCGTTAAACCCCGATAAGACATCAATTTCTTCTCTGGAGTATCTATGACACCCATAAAATTTAGTACTTCGCACCCTGGTGTGCTTTGCATGTATAAAATATCTTTTTGTTGAATTTAGTCAAAAATTGAACATCCGTTTTCAACGGAAGTACTTGGCAATGTAGATAATTAATTGTCAAACTGGAACATGCAGACGATTTAGCATGCTACAAAGGATTATTTACAATTTTAATCAGTGAAAGTTACAGAGATGGAGGACAGACATAGGATATCATCGTTATTTTATCAAAAAACCATGTAAGAATAATTCTGGAAAACAGAAGATATCAGATATAACCGTGAAATGTGTTAGTGTTTTATTCTCGAAATAAAAACCTAGCTTATTGTATGTTTATGATTTGTTAGATATCATCACTTGCATAAGAATAGAAAGAAAAAGTAAAAACTTCTCAAGTAGGCTAAAGTACAGTACACTTAAAACTTGAAAGGTAAGGACAGTTTAGTTATAATTGTTACTCTTGGTTTATTTTGTGTTACAGTTAGATTAAGTTGAAAATTTCAGATCATCTCAGTATTTTTGTTCGGGGTAATAAAAAAAATAACACATGGTTTGTGAGTCACAGTAAAAATATCATCCCTCGTAAAATACTGTTTACCCTCGGCTACGCCTCGGGTAACAGTATTTTCCTCGGGATGATATTTTTACTGTTACCCACAAACCCATGTGTTATTTATATACTGTTCCTAGCCTGTTTTGAGTGAAATGCTTTTAATTTTTGGTCGTTTTTCACAATAAGAATAATTGTTTTGGACAAATGGAACAAACAAATGATCTAAAACTTTGCATACAAGTTTTGGTCTGGATTTGTATCAAATTAAACATTACTCTAGAAAAAAATCATTTTCAGTCCAAACATCATGTCAAAAACGTCAGTTGAGCCCCTTTAATTGCATGATTTCAATGATTTATAACATTTAGAAAAGAAAACATATTCCGGATTTATGTGAAATGTACATACCTTAAAATTTAATTTAGTTAACACACAAAGTCTAAATGACACTACAATGTACATAACGTTTTGGCCACGTTTTATCCTTTTATCAAAGTTGAATAATTCTGCTCGAGTAAATTCGTTTGATGTTAATTGTAGAAAGCATAAGTTAAAAACTTTCTCAGTGCTCGTATAACTTTGATATCTTATCGTCTTGTGTAAAAATGGAGTTTAAACTAAAAAAAATGGTTAAGGTCGCTAAACGGCTTCTCTTATTTAAATCATTAAACTTTGAAGTGAAAAACGTTATTCCTAGAGATAGCTCAAGACGACATAATTGACATTATTGCTGGCCCAGTTTGATTAGATCGTTTATGGCCGGTGTTAGTAAAAGTAAGCTACTGTCCGCCCCTCCAGCCAGCTCAGGTATTTAAATATATCGTGAAGAAACATCCACAGTTATTATGGAACTCTCACTGTGATATGTGTGTGCCATCCAATGAAAAGTTTCGTATGGTCCCAAACGAGATAACAGTGGGCTATACTTAAATAAAATGGAAATGTGATTAAGATTATAAGGCTTGCACATCACAGACAAACCTTCATAAGACAAATTAAAAACCGCAGGCAACATGTCTTAAAGATATACTATGCTCAACCTTGCGTTAAATATTTTTATCACAGAAATTTATTGAAATCTATGTGATTCTTATCGAATATGTCCAATTTGAATAAAAGATTGAATACATTATGTATTGGATGCTACCTTCCCTATCATATGTCAAGTAAAATTGGGATTTTCTTTTAAAAAAATGCCAGTGTTTTAATGACACTATATATTCAAATTGTAACCACCTATAGTGTGTAGAATTTTAAATTCAATATATCTACTTTTGTATGATTTTTTTATCTTTACAAAGAGACTGTGTAGCAATCATAAATATTTTCAAATATGAAATTTGAGCAAAGTATATCTTTTAGGATGGTTGTACAGTGATTAACAAAATGTTCATGCCGTGCTGAACAATCCTTAAGGTCGATATTGTAACGTCTTAAACGTTTTCAACTATCTTGTATTATTTTCAGATGATATACAATTTGATCATATTAACATTTAAACAACAACAATAATCTTAGTTTCCCTAAAGTATGATCAGTTTGTTTCTTTCTTAAAACTGTTATTTTCTTGTACTTCTATGCTGTCTCAAAAATAAATTACCAAAACATTTGAAATTTTTTGAAAAATAGTTTAACCAGTAGTTTCATTAGTCTTTAGGCAAACTTGTATTTGTTTAAAACAACTTTTTTTAGCATAATGCTCTTTAATACGAAATATAGTTTGGTATGATATTGGTAGAATGAGTAGTTATTTTGTTAATGCTATCTAGTAGATCAATGCTTTACGTCTTACTTCAGAAACATTTATGTCCCTATTACGGTGATAATATCGGTTCAAGACATGAATGTGTAAGACTGTCAACGGCTCTTTAGGGAATAACAAAGGTGTCAATCAGAATCTTTATGACATGTTTGCATACTAACGCTCTTGCAGACAACTGAATGCGTCATTAAGTGTGGAACTCTATCTAAACAGAGAAATATTATCTAGGGTGAGAAGTCAGTTCTTTATCATTTGTCAAAACATGAAATTATTCTCTATTACATATTATAAAGTGTATTACCTGTTTCTATATGATGTTCTATTAAATGATCGTGGTGTTTAAATTTTGCAGCATCATTGTGTTCTGTTACAGAATTCTTTTCTAAATATTACTTCATTTACAACTAACTATATCTTAATTGTTATTTTTTGTAAATGCAAAACAAAACTATTTGGTGAAACGTATGTACAAATTCTCTTCTTTTTTACATTACATTACATATTTGAAAACAAAAATAAAATGAATTAAAAAAAAAATAAAATCAAAGGAGAATTCTGAATCAGTATGGAAAAATAAAAATGGGGGAATTTTTTGGGCGGGAAAAAATTTAACTTTACTAAAAAGAAAAGAGTTTTTTTAATTTTTTTTTCCTCAAAAATTTTTTTATTCTATTTAAGGGGAATTTTTTACAATAATTGTAATTATTCCAACCCCGAAGTTTTATCATAAAAAAGATAAAATAAAAAGGTAATGGCGATTTTAAAAGGAAAATTGATATCAATGTTTTACACCCTTGGTTTTTAGATAAATTTTTTTGAAGTAACTCAAAAGCCCAAAAAAAATTTTTTATTAATGTTTAAAACTTCCCTTTCGGGGATTTACATCTTCACAAAAATTAAAATGATTTTGTATGATTTTCTGTTTTAGGAAAATTTAATTTGATAATTTTTTTTGATATAAATGTTAATAAATTTTTAAATTTGAAAAACCTTTTAAAAAACAGAAGATAGAATGATCTAGAAATTTTAAAATTTTTACGCAAATTAAAAGATAAAATTCCATTTTGTTAGATTAAAAATTGATTTTTGTTCATTTTACAATACAGTCATGACATGTCATTATTTATTTTGAAAGGAAAATATAATTTTTAGAACTGTCATTTTTTATGTGTGTTTAACTCATCCTTTTTACATAGATTGTGTTCAGAAAAGGTAAACGTTGTCTACAATTACAGTTTTCAAAGATCAATTATTACAACTACCATCTAAAACTTTTGAAGTTTTATTCTTGTAACTTAGTTTTTTAATGGAAAATCTTCGATTGTATATTTTAAAATAGTTCTAAAATACCTGCTCATTATTTGATATACATTACAAAGATAGTATGCAGCGTTAAACTGACATAAAACATCTAATACTATATCAATCGGCAAATTTATCTACTTTTTTTTTTATTAAAAAAATTATTTTTTTTTATATTGTCCAAAGGGGTCCCAAAGAACTTTAAAACCCTGCTAAAAATTGACGTGTTTTTATGAATTTTACTTAAAGCATTTAAAGCCTTTCCGGAAATTTTTTCCGATCAATAACGCCCAAATTTTTGATTTTTATTAAATTGAAAAAAAAAAAATAACAAAGTATAATTTTAAAACTTTCTTGTTATGCTGTTTTAAATTTATGAATTTTTAACAAAATGCGGTAGATTTTCGGGTTATTTTTTCAACCAATTTAAGGGCATTTTCCTAGGGGTATATTTTTTAAAGGAAATTTTTAAAAAAAAAACATCTAAATTTTTATAGAATGAAGTGGGGCAATTTCATTCTTGGGTTTTTTACCCCACTTTAAATTTTTTTTATTAAATTTTAAAATAAAGGGATTTTGGTTTCCCACATTTACCTAAAATGGTATTAAAAATATAAAAAGAAAGGGTCATTTTTTTTTGTTTAAAATTTTATTTTTATAGACTGAGGGGTTATAATTTTTTAAAAGCCCTGAGTGTTTAATGAATGTTGGGCACATGTTAAAATTTATAAAAAATGTTTTTTAATAAAAAAAAACATTTGAATTTGACTAAAAAACTTCGTGCATGAACATAAAATTTTTTTAAAACGCTCTGCAGACGCCAAATTTAAGGGGTTTTTGCAACAATAAAACGTTTAACCCATTGAATTACAGGTTTTTAACCGCAAAATTTCCTGAATTTTATATAAAGGGATTTATTTCATAGAGGGGGGTTTTTTCTTTAAATCATTAAATATAAAAAAATTGTAAGAATATATAATTTCACAATGATTCTGAAAAGTATTTAACAACGTTTTCAAAACTTAAGTCTCTTTGAATAAAAAATAAAAACATTGTTGTAAAGCATTAATTACACAGCGCTGTTTTTGTAGGTGATATAAAAGTAATGAGCATTTAATTAAATTTTGTAAAATATTGCCTTTGTTCTTTCTAATTTTAAAAACGAAATTAATGAGCTCCGTTGTAATTATGATTGAATGAATATCTTAATCCGTATAATATCAAGGGAAAAGGCTATCACTAAATTAAACATTGCCTTTTTGATATTAACAAAACATGATCTCATATTAATTAAATAACACAGAGATCGACACGTCAATGATGTTACGTAAACATGGTAGATGAAAAATGACAATTTGTACGTTGTTAACGCCTGTTTTATTTTATATTCGCAATGGTAAAATACGTTTGAAAGAATGAACGCTATATAATAAATAACTATGATTTTGATAATATGACAGTAATTGTAGAATGATTTTATCATTATCTCACACTATCTTTTATCGTATATTGTTATATTTGATATCATTGCACTTATTTTTTTAGTTTGTACTTTATCCCTTTATTCGGTATTGTATTCCATATTCAAATACTGTTAACACAAGTCCATTTAATAGATAAGAATCAGTTCATTTACAAATAAAAAAGCTGAAAATGATACACTGATACATACTATCATCTAATTATTAGTTCAATTGTGTTGTGATTAGTAATATACTAACAACAAACAAATTATTATAGAGCTGGAATTTGTTTCGAAAATAAAAAGTTTTAAAACGTTACATTTCATATACGCATTTTAATTGTTATATTTAAACATATTGATATATCGCTATTTTACCACTGGTCATTTTACCATAAGTATTTATTTAATTTTCTTAGATAGATAATTATTGACATTAAAGGTTTTAAAGCTACATCTTATAAGTTTTTTAAAATAAAATTTTTCACCGCAAAATAGCATTGTTTCTGTTTTATGGTGTTGTAACATAATGTGCCTCCCTTATTTAACACACATAAACATTGTATGCAAATACAATGGACTTTGCTGGAACAAATTATTATACACATGTACTTCCATTTTAAATATAGTGCTTATCAGTTTAGCAATGATTTTGTACGTACACCGTTCGCGTTTATACTACCATATGTCGTTCATACAAGCATTTTAAAGAATCATATTTTTAAAGATATAAAACATATTTTTTGCAAGCTTTATGCATTTTAAAATATATATATATATACATATATATTCTTAAAACGTTTGTCGTTTAATTGACGACAAACGTTTAAAAAGAATAAACGTTTAGAAATAGTCATAACGTTAATTCATATATATAGTATATTGGTTTAATTAAGGTATATTGCATAATTACAGTCATATTAATTCTTCCGTTATAAACCTATTATGCAGCGGTATCAAATGTAATAAGATGTTAATAAAGGATAGTTATTGCATTTATTGATATTTTTATATGTAACTTTAATGTAACATCATTCATATAATTACAATTATAACGAAATTGGGTTCATTTACATGTCTGTAAGTTTCATTGCAAGTCAAGCTTTCTAAAAAAGAAACGTTGTTTATGAAACACTTCAAACTTAAATATACATGTAACTTAATATAGCAAATAAAATTGATATTAAACAAAATGATGTAGATATCTCAATCTTACATACTTTTACAAAATATTATACATTTCTAGCATGGTAATCCATATCAAATTATTTCAGACTGAAAAAGTAGCATTACATACTGACAGTATGAAGGCTTTTGAAATAACATTTTTTTTTTAATTTAATGCGTGGTCTTAAAGGGGCTCCAATCATTTAATATGACGGGACTGCAATTATTCTTTTTTTAGATATATGACCTAGTTGATGTAGATCTTAACCAATAAATTATGTTCAAATTTTAAGCTCATTTCACTGAAATCTAGCTAAGAATTGCACCAAAAATCAATTTTCCATTTAATTCTGAATATACATGTAGATGCTTTTCACAAAGCAGTTATTGCTTCTACTGGCCGCCACTTTAAGTGTTATTCTGAATAAATCATATGCTGAACATTAAAATGTATGACTTTACAATTTTTATCTCTAGGCATTCGGACCTCAATGGAATTCCTTTTATCTGCATTCAATGTCAATTAACAACACTTTGACTTTAAAGGGAGACAAAACGGCCATGGTTTTCTCACATCTTAACATATTGTGAGGTTTGTCCAATTATTATTGAACATTACGTTTTCTATCTGTTTCTGCAAATATAAAAGACAAATACGTATCATGTATGTCATTAACACCCACAACCAGCTAGCGGATATAAGATATGAATAAGAGGTGTTCATCGTAAAATTTATGTAATTAAAATATAATTTTGCCAACTTATATAAGCTTAACTGTAATTGGAGGGTTTCCGTGGGTCGTAATGCTAACATTACATAGCAAACAGTAGATTTTAAGACTCAGTTTACTATGAACACATCTATAGTGTATGAATACAGTATCCGATATTCCCATTGATTATCTTGGAAACAATGTGTATAACTTGATATCTGAAGGTTACTGACAAATGTAACATATCTACTGTAACAGTTATTTCGATTTGTATAAAATGAATAACTAATAACATAATTTGTATCAAATATGATGCAGCTATTAAAGCAGGGAACGGTTATTTCATTGCAAGAATGGAAATAATGCCATATTTTACATAATTTAGAATAAGCTAATATTTAATATTTCAAACTTAAAGCGTGTGAACATTTGCTTTTTTTCAGAAAGGCAATTTACAGGTTCAATAAGCACTCATTTAGCGAAAAATGTTTGTTTGTACGAGGTAAAGATTGAAAAGGATACTATTTTAAAGTATTAATATTTAGAATTTTTATTACAATTGTTGTGTAAGGTTTATCAAACAATATTTTCGTTATAGCAGTATAGTACCATCTTCTAAAATTAAAATAATTTTTTTTATAAAATAAATGTCATACAAAAGCCAATTTGAAATGTCAAAGGCATTATTTTGAAAGAAGCTAATATTAGTATTTGCCTTATCACATTAATTAAAAATTGAAAATTAGATATGAACAATCTCTTTTGAAAACGTAGCCTACTCATTCAGCATTGTATTTTATTAAATAAGTATTTTTCAACGTTTGTAATAAACGTAAATAAGCTCATAACAGAGAAATTTTGTTGTGAAATAGTTTTTTTCCAGTCACACAAGTTTAACAATATTTCATGTAGACTTGTAGCAATTGAAAATATAACATTTACTTAATCAAATGAAAAGCGGCGTCCTGAGTAATTGAATGCATGTGTCCAACACGAGAAAACAATGTCCTAAACTAAATTAAACGTTACAGTTATTTGATTAAAGGTTACAAACGGTAGGCAAGCATATCACAGACAAACGATAGACCAACAACATATCTCAAGGGTGATTACATAGTGTTCTAAACTACCACAAAAATCAAATGAAATTAAGGATTAACACAATGTTAGTGTCGTGCTAAACGATCCTTAAGGATCAATTAGAGATGATTTTTCCACTTTAATAATTAATAGTTTCAAATGATATACCATTTTTATCTTTATATAACAACAATAATCGTAGTTCAACTAAAAATTTGATCATTTTGAGCATTTTCGTTATCATCTAAAACTGTTATTTTATTATATTTTTTATACTAACTAAAAAGTAAAATGCCCCCCCCCCCCTAAAAAAATGTAAATCTTTGAAAAATTGTTTATTAACTAATAATTTCATTAATCGCTAGCCATAATTGCAATTGTTTAATACATTTTTTTTAAATAATGCACGTTATTACGAAATACAGTCTGCTACACTTAGCAGTAGTTAATGTTGTCTAGTAGATTTACGTTTCACTCCAGAAACATTTATGTCCCTATTACGGTGATAATATCGGTTCAAGACATGAATGTGTACGACTGTCAACGGCTCTGTAGGGAATAACAAACATGTTTCAATCAGAACCTTTATGACATGTTTGCATACCAACACTTTCTCAGTCAAGTGAATGTGACTTGCTTGAAGTGTCTGAACAGAAAAATATTATTCTGTGTGTTGAGTCAGTTCTTTATGTGTTAAAGCATGAACATATTTTCTATTTCATAATATAAAGTATATTCTGTTTCTTAATGATGTTCCATTAAATGATGGCGATGTTTAATTTTCTCAACATCATCGTGTTCTTTTGAAGGATTACTATTTAGTCATTTGCCTGTAGTTCATTTCCATCACTTTTTGTCTCTGGAGTGACTTTTTGTAATAACTATAAATTCTATAATATGAATGTGTATTACCTAAAAGCATGGTTAGCAACAAATCTATACAACTTACTATCATTTTTACTTAATAACTTTGTAAACTTAACTATTGAGCATACCAAAGTGATATATACCGAATATATTTTTTATGATAAGAAATGTTTAAAACAATCTATTAAAATAAAACAAATAATTAAAAAATTACAATCAAAGTAGAATTCTTAATATATGAAAATAGTTTAAAACAATTAACATTTACATTACAAGGCAAACATGATACGCACTAAAACAATAAACATGTTAAAATATGATAAATATGTTTGTTTTGTTTTGTTTTTTGCTTTTATAGAAATGATTTTAACCCATTTGACTTGCCCTCAAAGGTTTAATCTTATTTCTTTGCAGTAATGTTTACAATAATTTAGTAAATTTCGTCCAAAGTTTTTTTTGAAAAAAGATAATTGAAAGAAGGTAATAACGACATATCAATGTCATCTTTAAAAAATGGATAAAACTAGGGACTATTATTTGAAGCAACTAAAAAAGCCAAACATGTTTTTGTATAAAACTTCCTCACTGGATAATTACCGGCACAGGTATAGCAGAATTATTTTTGTAGGTGCTTTTTATTGGTAAATATAAAAAATTGATAATTATGTTGATAAAATTGTTAATATTGATAACAGTTCCAATCAAAAAACCTGTGTTAATACAAAAAAGTTGCGTATATCTAGAAACCTACATTTTCAATTTTACAACTGGTAAAATATAAAACTCACATTTTGTCATATGCAAAACAAGGTTTTGATTAATGAAAATGCCCATTTTGAATTAAAGTTAAAGCTTTTTCTTTATTTTATTTATTTGAAAAAAAAATCAATTTTTGAATTGCCATTTAATACTTTGATTCCTTTGACAAGCGTAATGTTATAAGTAAAAAGTTTGATTTTGAGACACTTAAACCAAGCATTGTTATAAATAATGAAATGTTCTAAGTAAACACAATTTGACTTTAACGTAAAAGTGTACAACTCATATGGAATTTATTTAATAAAAATGATTAAATTCAAGTAGATCTAGCTACTAAATGTAATTATACAAGTTTAACGACCAAAATCGCAGGGATTCGTGATCGCCTAATGAAATTCGGATTTTCATATTTGCTTGGTCTTGTATCGCAAGATATGCAAAGTATTAAATTTAATGCAGTAATTGTTTGTTTTATTTGAACATAAAAACCTAATTCTAACTGTAATTATCCTACGCTTTTATTGTTATTTGTTGTAAAAATTTATGTCGCTCAAAGAATGCAGTATTTTAGGCTATATCTAAAAATATAGAATTATGCATTCTGAATTTTAAAATATATTTGGTTTTAGATTCGATAATATCAATAAATATTACTGTAACTGATATATAAACCAGAATGATAGTACTATATGCATCAAATTACTGTAAGTACATGTATTTTGAAGAGGATCACCATATAAAAAATGGAATAGAATAGTATTTAAACTTGCTGGAGTATTTTATTCTGCACTTGTATAGATTTGCATTATGTTTACTAGCCGATGATGTCCTCTAAAGTAATTGATAGCAAATATTCCGGTGTTTTGCAAACTGATGTTGGTATCACTTTAGTGTATTTTGCCGCACGTTAACATCTATTTATTAAGGATTTTGTTAACAAATTTTAAATTTCAAACGGGTTGTTAAAAAACATAATTTTACCAATCACGTAACTTTCAAAAAATTTTTTTTTTTTTTCCCCCCAAAATGATTACATTATTCTAACGATCAAAAAGGCTTGTTTACATATTACATATTATACGAAATGAGACGAATTTTTAACAATATAATGCTGCGTTCACAAAACACAACCCAACCACATAAACTTGCACCCAGAAAGGAACCGAATCAAATGACACGAGAGAGGCCACAAGGGTTGAGAAAGGAAGAGAAGAACATGGACACAATGCAATGTTGTAGGATAAAACTTTCCAGTAATTATTTTATATGACGTTGTACTTTCCAGATTTCCAACTACAACTTGTCCAGAAGCATCTGACAACAACCACTTGTCCTCGTTTCAGTGAACTTCATGAATGTCTAAATCTGCTGATAACTTGACGTGTTCCTCGTATTTTGTTTAAAGCATTTACTGTAAAATCTATCCGTCCGATAACGGTATATTTTATGTCTGCGAATTATTATTTAATATTAAGAAAATAACGATATTGCCTAAACATTGCTTTGGTTCCACTGTTTATTTGTAATTGACATATCTATTGTAACTGAATACTAAATAAAATTTCAAGGAAATAATCAGAATAATACTAAATGGTGTTTTGGAACACCAAAGGCTAATTAATTCGTATCATGAAACAAAATGTTATCGTTTCAAAAAAGTATTTCTTCAACAATATTTTCGTACTTCTTATGCTAAGTTATCAATGATTGTTTATAAAAAAAAATGTTAAAAACTGGATGTAAAGTTTACATATTGATGAATGTTCATCATACTCTTCATCTTTTCACCGGAGTGCTTTTATTTTATGCAATTCCAGCATTAAAATTTATTTCATACAACTTAAAATTGAAAATGATAATTTAGAAACTGTATACTACGCCCACCCAAACAATGTCCTTTGATCAAAGACGGTCTTTCAAAAAGTTAAATGATGAAGAGTTGAGCGGCATTATCAGACAAATAACTACTTAACACCTTGAATAGATGCAGGAAATGTTTTATCACATTTGCTTGAATATATGTTATCGGGTCATAAAAGTGCATATGAGTTAGGTTATAATTTATATATGATGGCATATCATTTCAGATCACTCTTTAAGGTAGTGTATTTTATTTAAAAAGAACGATATCTGATTATTAGTAGCATTTATGGTGAATTACGGCTTTTTACATGCATAAAATCTTTGAAATATAAATTTGAATATACCGGTCATTTCCTTTATCTTTGTGGATGAATATATTTCTTAAAATTTATCACCTACAACTGATATTTCGAAACTTTTGTCATAAATAAATGACTGTACAATTCGTTTATTTTATAATGAACACGTTTTAATGCAGTTCTAGCCAAATGAATGAAAATAAAATATCTAAAATTAAGACAATTATTCTTCGTGCTGTGAACATAAATATATATATATTCCAAATCACTGCTACAGACGCCAATTAACGGTGTCATTTTGCAAAAGTATAGCTTGAACCAGGTTAACATGCAATTGCATGAATAAGATATAAGGCAACTCACCGCGTGGAGGGAAGGTCTTTATCTTTAAATAAGTAGCAATAAAAGTTCTGATTGTATATAATCATAACTTCAATGCACAAATGATAACAATGAAAAGTATTCATACATAGTCCTCTTTATTAAACAGTACTGTAGTTTATTGGAGACAAATTCGTTTTTGATGCTTTTAAATAGCTTGGAAACTTATAGAATCATCGTATTAAGGCATTTATACAAAGTGCTATATGTAGTTATATAAAATATTAGCATTTTACATAAGCTTTGTTGTTTTGTTCTTTTTAATCTTAAAAATGAAATTATATAAGCTCCGTTTTAATAATGGTTCAATGAATATAATAATTCGTATTCTATGAAAGGAGAAAAGGTTAACAGAAAAGTGAAACATGAACTTTTCAATATTTACAATACATTGTAATTCTATTAGTAACACTAAAAAAACACTTCATTGATGTTACATAAACACGATAGAAGAAAATATGACAATTAATACGTTGTTAACGTCTGTTTTGTATTTTAATATGCAACGGTTAAATACGTTGGAAAGATTGAATGCCGTATATCAGAATAAATAGCTCATACTTTTTGATGAAATGACAGTAATTGTAGAATGATTTTATAATAATCTCAGAATATCCTTTATCGTATATTGTTATATTTTATATCCTTGCACTTCTTTTTATTTGTACTTTATCCCTTTATCTGGTATTCTATTCCACATTCAATAACTGTTCACACATGTCCATATTCTAAATAATCAGTTCATTTAAATTATAAACATATCTACAGTAAAGATATATTTCTTGCATGTCGTTAAATTTTGTCAAAATATTTCACAAATCAAGATCATAAAAAGTCATCACAATATAAAATCAAAAGATTAACAGGAAAATATTGTGTAAAATTATCGTTAACAAATCAGAACTATTCATATCATTATGATATAAAAGATCTACAATGAAAAACGACTTTCACAGAACGAAGCAAACAACACTTTAAACCCGAATTATATAATTTTATTTATCACATGCAAGGTATGGTGTAGCTCTCAAACCATGGAGGGTCCATTTTGTTCTCATTCAATTGATATTGCATTGCCTTCATATATTTGACAACTATTAACAGAACAAAATCATTTTCTGTATGCAATCATCCAAATTACTTTTTTTCAAATGAACGGAAATTACTTTCCCGTCATGAATTTTTAAGCATTACCAATAGTTAAACTTATCAAAGCGTGTATATAAAGAAAACAAAAACGATATATTATATATTAAGGATTTACAGAAAGCTGTATAATGGTATTTAACTCGGGTAACTTTAATTTTAAATCAATTATTACAATTATTTTCATTTTCAAAGTATCTATATATATAATGATAATTTCAATGCACAGATGATTGAAAGGTATTACAAGATCCACTACATTGTCCTCTTCATTACACACTTGTTGATTCGAGACAAAAACGTTGTGACTTATTTTTATTTGTATGTTTGTTTGTTTGTTGTTGTTTTTTAATATCTTTGAAATAATATAGAAACATTGTATTTAAGCATTTATACACAGTTCAATTATGTAATTGCATTTACAAAAGTGTTATCACATATTCTTTCGTTTTTTAATTTTAAAAACGAAGTTTCATAAACTCCGTTTTAATTAATTGTGATTAAATAACTTTATCTACATTATATCAGGGAAAAGGAGTTACACCAAATGAATCATGGACTTATGTATGATCTCCCTATAAATAGAACAGGTAAAGAAAAGACAGTTGTGTTACGTCAATATGGCAGATGGCAATATGACGTTTGGTTTATTTTGAAATACGCAATTATAGTAATATGTCATTATGATCAGCATAAACCAGAAATAACTATGATTTTTCGGTAAATGACAGTAATTGTAGAATTATTTTGGTATAATCTCATACTATGCTCTATCGTATATTGTTATATTTGATACCCTTGTACTCTTCTTTTTAATGTGTAATCTATCCCCTTGTCAGGTATTGTAATCCACATTTAAATACTATTCACACAATGCCACTATCTAGATATCACTACCGGTTCATTTTAAGATACAAGGTTGAAAATGATACATTGTGATACTGTCGTTTAAATATCTGTTCCTTTTCTTGTTTTCATTTATACAGAAAAAAAAATAGTTTGGGTTGGAATCTTTGAAAAAAATGGATTAAAAACGATATCATTGATATTTAAGACGTTATGATTAAATACCTTGATGCATCGCTATATCGCTATTTTACAAACACAAATATCTACTTCTTTTTAAAATATAACTTTTCATTAGCTTTCATCTTATGGATTATACATTGATGAGTATTGTATGCAAAAGGAATAAAATGTTCTGGAACAAATTATAATATACTGCTTTTTTAATTGTACTTTAAACAGTTCAGCAATAAGCTGTTACATTTTTTCTACAAGTATTTTTAAAGTATTTAAGATTTTAAGATTTAATAACACTTTCGGTTAGTACTGCCATCTAATTATCTGTTCTATTGTGTTTTGATCTTTTATATACAAAAGAAAATATTATTATAATAGGGCTCTTTTATTATATGTGATATTTTATGTCACAAATAAACTTTGTATGCCAAAAAGAATAAAATGTTCTGGAACAAATTATTATACTGCTATCTAAATAGTGTTTTTACAGTTTACCAACCATTTGCTTTAAAGGCTATATAATACCACATCTCTTTCATACAAGCATTTTAAAAGTATCCTGCTTTTAGATTTAAACAATAACATTTGTAGCAGATATAATCGTATTGCTTTAAACACATTTAAATATTCACAATGTTTGTGATATTTTCTGTAAGATTTTTCAAATTCTATCTTTTTAAGCCTTCGGACCTGAGTGGAGTTCCATTTATCTTAATATCAATAAGCAAAACTACGACTTTATAGGGAGAAGAAAAATGATTATAGGATTTCTCACATCATTTTACATAGAGAGGTATGCTTCTATTTGAATACATTATGTCCATGCATTATTGAAAACGACGATCTCTAGCTGTTTCTGCAAACATGAAATAAAAAGTACATATCATGTCTGTAATTTTATATAAACAACGCCCATAATTAGCCAGCAGATAAAAGATATAAATAAGTGTTAGTCGTAAATCTGGTTTAATTCAAATATCATTATTTTGCCTACTTATACATGTTATATAGGCTTAACTGTAGTTAAAGGGCTAATATAAAATAGCAAACTTGAACATATCTATTTAGGGACATTATCTATACGTGCAGTATCCGATATTTCCATTGGTTACTAGTATCTAGATGCATATATGTTCAAAGATCTACAATGAAGAAGTACGTTCGCAGAACCTAGCAACCGATAAGGTTTAAACGATATAAGACAAAAATATATCAAATGTAAATTAAAAACAAAATGAGATTATTTTGTTACCATTCACCTTGTTATTTGTTTAATGAGCAAGGATACATATCGATTTTTACAAATGCGATTACAACGATCAAATAATCTCTATTTTCATATTAATTATGCACTACGTAAATAATGATTAACTGGTTGTAAATCAGGCATTACACCAATAAAATGTTTGTTTATCGAAGTCTGAAGCTTTCACACAATCACACTGACTTTTTTCAGAAAACATATCCAACTTTTTTTCATGAAGCAGAAAGCAGCGCAACATACGTTTCTTTTTTAAATGAAAACATATTTCAGCAAAAGAAATAATTCAATTTGTATCAACTATCATGTGACTATTTAACCACGGAACAGTTATTTTGGGTCCATTTAATTTTAAAATCGATAGATATTGCATTGTCTTCATTCATTAGACAACAATTTACAGAACGAAATCATTTTCCGAGTGCAATCATCCAAATTACTTCCTTTTAAATGAAAGGAAATTACTTTCCCGTCATGAATTATTAGGCATTACCAACAGTTAAACATAGCAAAGCGTGTATATAAATAAACCCAAAACGTTAGATTTTATATTTATGATGTACAGAAAATGTCTTATAACTCATGTAATTAATATTAAAAATGTTAACTAATTATTTTATGATTAAATGTGCATTCCATCAATTGAAAAGACACAGTATTGATGCTTCAGTAGGATTTGATTTAACAGATTACATTGTAAGAATGAGAAGCTAGTATATAAAACCTCATGCCTGTCAATATTGTCTTTAAGTAAAAAAGGAGATTTGACAAGTTTTAAGCATCTTTGTTTATAGGGTTGAAAAGGATAAAATATTAAAGTGTGAATATATATAGAATTGTTATTATAATTGTTGAATAAGATTGCTCAAACATATTTTTCTTTATGTCAGTAAAGTGCAATCTTATCAATGTTTTAAATAATAGGTCAAATATAATATAAAATAAAGGCTATTAAATCAATAACGTAAAAATAATAATTAACTGGCATTATTGTGAAAGGAGCTTTAATCATAATTTACCTTATCACATCAGAAAATGATGAATTGAAAGGACTAAATTCGTTTGTTAATATAAACTTCTCACTTCATTAATGTTTTGTATTAAATAATTCGTTGCCAACATTTATAATGAGCGTAAATAATCCTATAACAGGCAAAAATAAATGTCAAATTGTAACTTATTTTTTCAAAACACACTTAGTTTGACAATAATTATAGACGTTTAGCCATTGGACATTGGACTTTTATACAGCCCTTTCCTCGCCATAATTACTGTACTATGGGTAATTTATTTGTCTATCCAATCTGTTTTCATATGAAAATGCTATTTACTCTTGTATCACAGTTGTACCAACGGTTTACAACATGTCCAAGTTAAAGTTACAACATGAATGTATATATCTGTCAACAGTTCTGTAAGGAATAAAAAACTTGGTTAAATCAAAATCTTTATGACATGTAGAAGTTTTATGCTTTATAAATATTCATTTAGGTTATGAGATTCTCATAGAGTGCACATTATTTTGTCTAATAATTGGTATTCTCTGCAACAATGTGTACCATAAGGGTGTTCGTGCCCGAGTGGTTTTTGTCTTTAAACCATTTACCCCTCACCACTGATGGTTCAAGTCTCGCCTGGAGCGCATGTAGTCTTCTTTCACTAGATATGCTATAATGTTGCCACAATTATGACATTACAGTGCTGTTACGTGTTAAAACCTGATAACACAAACATTTCATTGATGAAACTCAACTCTTGGATCTTCGATTTGAAGTCGCTTTTAATTTTTAGATTTCAAATGAAAACAAATTGAACATTATAATAAAGCTAAAGAAAGCATGCGTTATAATCAAGATTTGTTTGCTTAGTACCTGCATCATAAGAAATTTTACATTAGCAATATATTTCTGTCTTAAGTAGTTGCACCATTCTAGTAAATATTCTTTGAATAGATGACACTTATATGCAAATACAAATTTTTGGTATATGTGACTTTTTCCGTTTGTTATCTAAATAAAAACTCAATCATGTTTCGCCTTTCATAACAATTGCCTAAGAATTGTGACTTTGATCCTGATCTTTTCTTTTTAGGAAGTAATGTTAGTATTAGCTTTTGAATTAATGACGCTTATTAGAAAAGAAAAGTTTTGGATTTGTGACTGTTCTATTTTGGTATCTCAAACACGACCATGCTTCAGCATGACTTGATGTTTACCTTTACATTTTTCTATTAGAGAGTAATGTTAATATAAGCTTAAACTTTTGAACTTATTTTCTTTTAATTTCTTAGGGCAAAATTTCCAGTTTATTCCTTACAATTGTTCTAAAATACTTGCTAATTATTCGATAGACAGTACAAAGAACACATGCGGCGTAAACCTGACATGAATGATTGAGTATATTTATACGTCGTCAAATTCAACTGATGTGTGAACATTTATATGACATTGTTTGATTGATGTATTCTACGACAGAAATTCATGTTCCATTTAAAAACGAATTTATCCTATGAGAACGATTGCTTTGAGTTGCATTAGAAACCATGCATTGTAAGGATTAATGAAAGTCGTAAGTGAACAATGTTTGATCCAAACATTAGCACGTATATATTTTTCATCTTTACTGAAACGAATATTATAGAATTATTTTTGATCAAATACGTATTGGTAAATGAATGATGCTGGATGCTTAGTTAGGAAAGACAATTTTTGTAGGGAGGACAAACTTAAAATACGTATATCGGTTTGCCCCTTTGGACCTATTTGTTTTGGTATTTCCTTAAATAGAGTTTAAAAGGTCATAATACAAAAGTGTGTAAGAGAAAAAATATTGTGCATAGTAAAACCATTTTAACAATATATCAATGTCTAAAAGGTTTTATATATTAAAAATAGTCATAATTGTGGGCACTCCATCAGAAATGCGTACATCTATGTAATATAATATACGAAATTTTCAGTCTTCGGCGTCAAGTTGAGTTTCCTTTAAAAAAAATAGTTTACTTTCATTGTCAAATTCATACCAAATTCATATCAATATCATACATTACATTTTCTATCTAGAAATATCAATTTTGAGCATGACATACATGCATATGTCAAAGTAAAATTAACGTTTAATTGATAAAGCTGCTTAGCAGTCATTAATTATTTTTAAAAAAAAACTACTTGCTTAATCGTTTACGTCAGTATCCGGTGAGTTGACGGACTTGATACTACATATGAATTTTACAGATGAAACTTCTAAAATCATTTGATACTGTTTATGTGTGTCCTATCAATTCAAATAGATAAAAATATTGTATTTGATTCATTTTTAATTTCCATATCATTTGCAGTAGTGGTTGCTTCTTACTGACAACATGTTTCCATGCATTATTAATCACGTAAGTTAGTAGCTGTGTCTTAAATCCGCAAATCTTATAGGGGAAATGAGTAACATGTCTATAATATGGTATAAACAACGACTGCAATTAGCTGGTCTGGACATTTTTGTGTAGTTAAAGATAGAACAAAGAATTTCTTTTGGCAAATCAGATATGATTTAGACATATCTTGGCGTCACTTCAATTACGATACAACCACATGTCACATGAAACTGGTTCAGGGACTTTCAAATATGTAAAAAGGAAGCTCTCCAACTAGCTCACACACTCAAGTTGCTCTACTCAGATGCCTATTCATGCTCTAACAGCACTGGGGGACATATTTTAAATCTTTTAAAGCTTGTGAATAGTTATAGGAATTCGTATACAATTCGTATATTAAATAAAGACAAGTCAGTCTGGAAATATTTTTTCCATTGTTTAAAAAATACCTATTAAGTGAACTTATATTGCACGAAAATATAGTTTTCTTTTGTTATAGAATTATTCCAAATACTTAGCGATTTGCTTATGAAAAGTACGACTGAGCTTGGCTGTAAATTTATAATATAACTATTTACATAAGTCTCAGAATCTTCAGGGCGTAGAGTTGTGTGATTCTGTTTGTCCGACTGTACTTCAAATTTGAAATGCCTCAATACTCGATTTGATTCGTAATTTCTGAGAAAATGCTGCATTTACTTATGACTTTTAATGCAATTGATGCATGTATTGAATTTTGATACAAACATACATACTACAATTTCGTGAAATATGATTACGGCCATACTGTAGAATAGAGAAAATTCATGATTAATAAATATGTCACAAACATTGAGATATAACATTGTTACACAAATTATATAACAAAGAAGCAATGTTAATTGGTTTCTAAAATTGTTGAATAAGAGGAAAATATTATGTCATCAGACAGTGTAAAATATTCAATTGAAGTACACAATTTGATATCTCACGTTATTCTATCTAGGTCCAGAAGCGGCACATTGGATGATAACAAAATTCAGATTGACGTACATGCATATAACGCTTTTTATACAAGAAACTCAAATACAATAAGTATATCTGATTGGTTAAAGAGAAAGTCAATATTTTGAACGCAAGTTTTCTCCTTATTGATGGTTACTTTCTACAAATATCATACCAGTGTTTATACAATTATGATAGGAACAAATTGTGCTAAATGTTCTAAATTAATTGATAGTATTTAACGGATAATCGTTTAATTAAACAATCTGATTTTTATCATGATCCTGATTTCTTATAATTCTTAATTGCCTATGATTATAGCTATTACAATTGCCGGAATAAACCGGGCAACTTAGTAAGATTGCAGAGTTTCTTTTCATATTTGTTAATAGAGAAATAAGTTGCAAAACATAACATTTTTTATCATTGTCATATAAAAAATCAGCCTCTAATTTAAATTTGTTATTCCTATACTGCATAGGTTGACGATTTAACCGAAGGTCTATGGTTTCCTATTTAGAATTTATTATAATAGCACCCTGTCTTGTGCTTTACCATTCGTGCCATTTCATGTTTTGTTCGGTGTCCTACTGGGCTACGTGCCGATGGTCCTGTGTTGCTGATTTTGGGATGCGTTCATTGAATGTGACCCTTAATTGTTCTGTGTAATCATATTTTAGTATAAACTTGTTTTACAAAAATGCTCCATGTGATGTCATTGTGAGACGTGCTTACTGAGCAAAACCATTGATATTTTTACGATACATTTTGATTTGTCATTTTAATTTGTTGTTACATAGGATTTGAGAAAATCAAAATAAATACTTTTGAACAAATTTCTCATTATTTATTGAAAGAATTTTTATGACATGAATGCGATTTCGATCTAAAAGAATAAACAAATTAAACAATTTAATCATTGTCTATTGAATTATTTAACTTTTTGTCTTTCAAAGTTCTGAAATAAAAACAACGGTAAAGTACAACGTCCAAAATTAAAGGCAATTATTTTCTTTTCTTTATGATTGATTTGAAAGTACTAACTGTACTGGCATTTGCACTTTTGTAACTTTTGATGGCGTCCATTGTACGGCGGATTATTATAAACTTTTCAAGAAACCCATTACGTCAGTACGTCAACTAGAACCAGCCGATGTTTAATATATGTCACATGCATATGTGACGATAGAAGAATTTGCCAAATGTTCATTTAAAGACACTGATATACAAATGAATGTAGCCATCTGAATGATAGAAAAATAAGCTTCATGATAAAGACTTTATCACAATAGTAAATCATCATTTGATGATTGTTCTGCGCAAGTGCGGCTGAGGTAATCTATTTCCGTTTACGGTAACATGAAACAAGATTCAAGAAGCATTGTGTGTGCCCTCGTTTCATTGTCCTGATATTTTCCCGCTCTTTGTATAATTCTCGTATTTTTTCTACGATCTGTTCCTCCTTTTCGGTAAATTCAGCCAGCTCTTTTCGAAGTTCTTCTCTAAAAGCCTTTTGCAACTGTGAGTCTAGATCTACCTAGAATATATAAAAAACAAAGTTGAGTGTTTAAATTTGATAATTCTTTATTTACTTTATTATATTCATGTATGGATATATAAATGCAATATAAGATATTTCGGTTGTTTGCCAAAAAATCAATGTGTAATACAATACAAATGATAACATTGATAAATTGTATAAAAGCAGGTGAACCTTTTACATTATGTTGCTAGTGCAAACAAGAACATGTATCCATTTAAATAAATATCGTTGCATCAGGTTTAAATCATAAAATGATTTTTATCATCTATACTACTTATTACATGGTAATAATCGCAATTAATTTAAAATGTTATGTAGATATATATTTTTCAATCTTTTTATATGAAACCAAAAAATAAAAATGTAAAACGACGTTCAAAAAAAACGCAGACGCCGATTAGGTTTCAAAGATATCATGGATTTTATATTTGCAATAATTATTTTGTAACTACGTTATAATAAATAATATTATTTTATTAATATTGACGAATAGTTATGTTTGTTTGCTACTTTATAAAGTTATTTTAATTGACGTTGCACAAATAAAATTTAATCGCTCTCTACTTCCTGTCCAAATTCAAATATGATTTTATCACGAAGAAACCCGCTCAATTTTTGTTTGTTTTTCATTTATAAAAATATAGTTTCACTTTTAGAAAGTACAAATATTTTCATTTTAATCAAGCATAGTGTAGCTATTTGATCATAAAACGGTGATTGGATGGACCATTTCATTCCTAATCGATAAATATTGCATTGCGTTCATTTATTTGACATCTATTTTCAGGGCGAAATCATGTTCCGAGAGCAATTACCAAAATTACTTCCTTTATATTGGAAGGAAATCACTTTTATGCCATAAATAATCAGATGTATTTATACCATTAATTCTAATGATTCAATATAGCACTGCACATAACTATATAAAAGGAAAACGATTGATTTATGAAAAATGTTTGTAATGAAGCAAATGAGCATGGACAAAACAAAAGTAAGAATTAAACACACAATGAAATATTTCTCTTTTCGTTTCATATTGATATAAACAAAGGATCCTGGTCAATTGTTTAATGCTAATTATACACTTAAATCTTACGGAAGGACAAATAACAGTCATTATCGATTAATTCTTTTTGAGAATACTGCCGAATTAAGTCGCGGTTTGAACAATTGATGGTTAACTTGTGGTTGACAGTTGAAAATATATTTGCAAACGTTTTAACTTTGCCATATTACAAATATAATCAATGATTCTTTCGCCATTAATGATTATCAGTTCCTGAAGGTGCATAGTTATTTAAATTTCAAAAGAGCAAGTATTTGTGATTTAAGCTTGGTGAACTAAGACAAACTTTTCCTTTATGAAAGGTCGGAAAGGGAAATATTAGAAGCATGACAGTATAAAAACATTTAAATATTTGTTGTCTTGGGTTTATTAGATATACGGTTGTGAATGCCGAATTGGACTTTATACAAATAATTAATAAAACACAATTAAAACAACAACAACAATTTCTAGATATATATATATATTGTTTCTCATAAAATAACGCGATGATAAAATATTCAATGGGTTATTACTTTGTTTATGTTATATGTAAGATCAGTATGTTCTTTATGTTAAATCAAATAATTATGTCATATATTCTCATGTTAGCTTAGAGGTTAAATATAATTTAGTATTCTGTGATTCACTGGTTACATTTTTACACGTTATACGCTTAATATTCCATGGATAGTTATCATGCTGTTTATGCAATCTTGTAGATCAAAGCTTTATTTCACACTACAGAGCCATTTATGTCTCATTCATTTAACACAGTAATATTATTGGTTCAAGACATGATTATCTACGGTTTTCAACAGTTCTATTGGGAGTCACAAACATGGTTTAATCAAAATCCTCATGACATGTTGTAAAAACAACACCATATACATCACGAGCGCCAGACAACTAAATGTGACAATAAATGGGGAAATTTGTTTAGTTAATAAACAGGAAAAACATTATGTTCATGTAATTAAGTTAGAGCACCAGATTTTGTCAAAATATTGTATTATTTAGATTTTACGTAACTTATGTTATATAAGATGGCCTTAAAAGTGTCTGCTATATTTTTACAACATTTAAGTATTTATGGGGTTTTTTTACCATTAGCCATATATTTCCATAAACAACAAGTTTAATTTTATTTAAATTGTTTTTTTTCTTAATTCTTTACTATTGGAAGTAACATAAATACTAACTTAAACTTTTGAACTTTTATTATACTATTTTCTTAAGACAATACTTCATGTTTAGCAATCGGTCTACAATACCAGCTCATTATTTGATAGACACTACAAAGAACACATGCTAAGTTGCCTTGAATAAATGATTGAATATATTCATACGCTGTCACATTCAACTGCTGTGCGAACATTTATATGACAATGTTTGATTGATGTATCCTGCAACGGAAATTCTTGTTCCTTTTGAAAGACGAATTAATCCCTTTAAGAAAAATGATTTAAGTTGGGTAACGAAATCGGGCATTCAAATAGATAATGGAACGCACACAACGAAGAATTTATATTGTTTGCATCTCTTATATGCTAAGAATAAATCCAAAAGTAATTGAGAATACGAGTGTTATTTAATGAACATAACTTAAATTAAAAAGATTTTTAAAGATGAATAGATCAAGAAATTCGAAATAACGGCAGTGAGGTCAGGACAAAGGCAAGCTTAACAGCTTAACTTAAGCTTCAATGTTAGTTCTTACTTACTTATCTAAATATTTTAATGTGTTTATTTATATAGATAACAATCATCATAAGCATTTATGTAAAAACATATGTATCAATGATTATATAATTGAGAATATATTTTTGTTAAATTTAAGAAGTCTAATTCAGGTAACGTTTATTACATTATTACGGATACGACAGGATACTTATAAAAAAATTTGAAATTCTCTTTTAAAATACATTTTCTGAGGTTAAATATAAAATAACATAATGCATAGAGTGACATTATGTTCATGTTTTGCTGTCAAGTTGAGATGAATAAGTAATATATTTCAAAAGCCTGGCTATTGTAACGGTGATTGTACCAACAAATGATAACAAAAAATGTTTATTATACAATTAACAACTACCTAAATTTGTCGAAATTACCTTAAATCACATGAATAATTGGTTTTTCTTTCACAGTAAAATTTGAACACAAATATGGCAAAATGTCATGATATTCTTATTAATACCTGTTTACTGACAATTTTAACTTTGATGAGCATAATGTCACATTAATTGTCAAGACTATTTCTCTTTAATTTATTATTTGTTATGTTTAATATGCTCATGCAAAGTGATTGCTACCATAAATTTATTTCTGCACTGTCAATAGAGTTATAAATATGTCCATTAACAGAGGCTGTCATCGAGACAATGTTTCAATTATCATTTGTTACAAGATAGCAAGGCAAGCAATTTTGCTGTACAACACGTTCGTATTGCAACAATTACAGATTGATTCAGTACCAATTTGATATGGTTTTGTATTTTCTATGTGAGAGAGAAATTGATAGAAATAACAATTTGTTAAACAACAAATGACGACAATCGCATATCAATATATCTCGATTAATGTCTAAAACCGCTAATAATATGACATGATTCTCATATATCATTTATTGCACAGTTGTGCTGTGAATTCGTTTCCTTAACTGCAAATTATAGTGTTAACATTACGGTGCCCGTTATTTCCATGAATGATAGATTAGTATTACAGAATACATTGATGATATTTGTACTGGTACATAATTGTGTGGGGGTTTCTGTCACACTGATAGGGCTTCTTTAATCAGAAAATCATTTGATACTGATGAAAACCTTTCCATTGAGGAGAATTCAATATTGCTACCAAATAGTTTGTTTGATTATTATCCAAAACGTTGGATTTAACAAAACAAAATTATTAAATACCTTTTCCTAAATCTAATCTTTAAAATGATTCTTGTCAATTAAAGTTCTATTGATTACCTTTTTACTGAACATAGATAGTCATTGGATTTAAGGTAGACCATTTCTAATTGGCACTATATAAAAACTTTAAAATTGAAAACACAGGACAGTTATATGCCTTAATGGTCGACTGTATGCAAAATTTAAATAAAATATTACCGTTTTTTTTTTAAATAGTTATGGACATATTTCTTAACTAAAACTTTCCTAATTGAAGGGATTTTTTCCAGAAATGAAGAAACTCTAAATTATCTAAAATATCATCATTATAAAAATGTCTTCCTATTGTTCATTGTTAAGAAACAAATAATAACATTCAGGTCACAAATTACATGATCAAATGATTGTTTCTAAACAAAATGTTTTAAATACAGGTATAAAAATTTAACCCTAACACACCCACTTTAAAAACTTATTTGACCATTTCCCTTTTTAAAAAGCCTTATTCAAAGTATCCCTAAAATTAATCACAATGAGGAGCTGCTTTCAAGGTTTGCCTAAATTTTTTTAAAAGAATATTGGTTGATCATGCAAAATATAAAATACTTTCATCGTGTAGTTTTGATTTCATTAAACTTTGAAAATATCTGGTATCATATTTGCTATTAAATTTGGCATTATTTAGCATATTAATACCTACAATAATTATATAATTAAATAAAACACTTTTGTTAACATTAGGGATCTGAGAAATACATAAATAATGGTAAAAAGAAAAAAATAAAGAAAAAAGTAGCCCCTTCTGGGGTTTGAACCCACGCCCCTCAGTTTCAATGCAGTTGAAATGTGATTCTAGCCGATTTGAATACATAGTGAATGTTATGCATTAGCAGTGGTCAACCTCAACACTTGCCATTGTATAAATTATTATAGCCAACCTCAATATGCGTTAAACGACCAGCTACACGTAACTTGACTTTACTTGTCACTTAAAGTGAAACATATTCTATTGCAAATTAATTAATGTACCATCCTCAAATGTTGTAGGGAGAAAGAAGGGAACCAATAATGATATATCTTATGAAGGAAGTAAATAAAATGATAAATGAAGGAAATTACTGGAATGATGACTTATCTTATGAAACAAATCACTCTCAGATTTACACTAGCAACCCTGGTGTTATGGCTGGCAAAAGATCATACAAAATGATGGGTACTAAATGACTTAAAATTCTAACAATGGAGCTAAATTTCGAATATCTTAATATTCAATTCATCGCAAAACATACAGCTACAATATCAAATGATTTTAAACTAAACTACATAATTGTAGATGTATATTACATCATTTCATGTCATAAAATATCTTTCTCCTTTTCTACATTTTTCCTTACTTTGGAAGAATATCAGTTGTACATAAATTAACTTAATACCCATGCAATGTATACATGAAAAGATTTAACCACATGACAGAATTATCATTATTTATTTTTATTTAATCTTTAATTGATACGATGCCACAACTATCCTAAATAGCTAATATGTCTAAACAACACATCGTCCTACAAACAGGATAATCTATTGTTTGACAGTTAAACAATCATGAGGCATTGTTTTGTTTTAAGACTTCGTGCCAGGAACAGATCCACATGTACTTAACCATTGCATCAGACGACAATAAACGCCATAATAATGCAACGATAACGTTAAGAACCATTTTAATTTCTTGGTTACACGCAATTTCATGAATTAAATATAAGAAAAGTAATCACAAGGGATAACGGTCATTATCTTTAAAGCCGCGGCTATAAAAAGGTAGATTGTTTAAAATGATAACAGTAAATGCTCTAATACATGAACATGTATTTATACGATTTAAATACATTTGCATTTCGCAAAAAGGAACTTGAATAATTCTTAGATTTAAGAAAACTTTTCAAACGACATTTTTTTCCTTTATGTTCATAAATAGTTTGATATAAATTATCAACAGACGTAATTTTGTTTTGTAAGTACATATGTTGATGTTTAACAATTATTTATGCTAGTTATGCGCAATTTTGTGTTTAAAATTATAATTCATTATATAAGAATGAAATCAAAATTTAAATGAATGCGATATTTCTAAAATAGGAATTTCGCTCCATTTCTGTCATCTTTTGTGGTAGACATAGGCAAAAAAATTATTCTAGTATTATCAGCGTTTCCCATAGCGTTTCTACGATCAAGGAATATGTGTCCTTTATCTCAGTCTTGTATTAAATAACATTCACGAATAATAAAATAATTTTCTAAACACATAGATGCAACATTGTACAATTATCTAATTGAGCATCAATTTCACATATGTATGTTATTTTATGTAAGCACATCAAAGATTTCAACAAAACAAACAAAGAGAAAGTTTAAAAGTTGTGATATTAACTAATGTAATCATTTATTCTCCAAGGTGACCGTGATATGTGCGCAGAAGTTAATTATAAATATTATAATAAACTAATTGCCGTTATTTCCCAGCAGACATTTCAGAACAATTCTTTACAGACAAGGATTGGATTCAATACGGCTTTATCAAGTCCGCTTAAATAGTTGTAGTGTTTATTGCTGACAGCTAAGGATATTATATTTCCATATCTCATGGCAAAACAGAAAATTGTTCATGATTGGAAATACTTGGCGTGAAGTTATTATGGTCCTTGTTAAACAAATGACAACATTAAAGTCGAGTGGACAAAACTGATGAAGAATAACTGATTTATAGTCTTCTCATAATTACTTTCTGAATGAATTCTGACAAATTCGCCGGACAATTTTATTGTTTTATTTCAGTCCCTTAAATTACAGGCACGACATTAAGGAACGTCTTACGTCTCAAAATAAACACCAAAATGACATTTTTACGTGCAGTAAAGCTTTTTAGTTTTATATACGACTTTAACTAACAATTAAGGGCTAAAATTTACAGTGCGCTAAAATCTAGAGAAAAAGTTCAATTTATTTTAGTTTAAGTACATGAAGTACATGTTTAGCAAAAGATACTCGTACATTTTTGTATCATAGTATCTTTATAAAAAATAAATCATTGAACTGAACAGTATTTAAGACAAACCGCGCCTGAAATCAGTTATGAAAAACATTTGTGATAATTAAATTGATTATATGAATCGCCATAAAAGTTGATCTACCGAAAGCAATGAAAACGATAAAAACAAATTCTGAAAACTTCAAACTACTTTATTAAGTTTGTTTATCAGAAAGAGCAACAGTAAAAAGTTATCAATCTTCATGGAATAAATGGTCACAAAGGACCAGAACAAAATGAAATATTAAAGATTATGGATTAAGATATTTTTGGTATAGGCAATCAGCAAAAAACACGTGCTTTCGAAAATGCTGCTACCTTAGTAAATCGGTAATATTTTTGTTCATCTTAGTTAATTTAAAACAAATTTGATAATCTTATTTAATTTACACAAAGTATCATTTTGGAATAAAACGATGATTCAATTGTATACATTATCTGATATGTGAATGACAAAGCTCATAAATATTATTCAAAATCACTTTGAAACCGGTACCTATGTTTAAAGTAAAAGTACTCAATTTATTAATTAACCTTTTTACAAAGGTCAGGCTTTAATAGGCTTGTCCATATTTTACGGCTGTCAGTTTAGATATTTGTATATAAGTATGCATTCCGAATTGTCTTACACATCATGATAATCAACGTGATTGCTGCCTGCTGTCAATGTTTTAATCACGCTAAGTTATTCTTTTGTCTAAATTGAATTAAGTGAACCGTTATTCATGCTGTCAAGATAAAAGAAAACCAGATTAGATGACTTGAATACCTTAAGGCTAACAGAGGGTAACTTTTAAATGTTTCATCTGAGTAAGGATCCCAATAAGAAATATGTTTATGTATATCCACATTAGGTTTTTTTATTTCTATCTTTCATCCTAGTGGGGAAGGTTGTTAAATTTAGTTCAAAGTACAACATAATGTAAAAGGTTTTCTCGGCATTTCATATCTTACATGTATTGAAGTAAATAAGCATAGCCAAAATTTATAGATCATGACAAAAAGGGACCAAGTGTATGAAATGAAATAAACATGCTTACAAAACTTAAACATACATGTATGTTTCACTCAAGCTCTGATACTCTTTTTGACATGGTCAATTAACAATTATTAAATACCATACACAAATTGTGACAAAACAAATTGTTTATTAGTCATAACAAGCACTTTCACTTTCGTTAAATCAAAATTATTCCTCGTTTATTGCGGCCGGGGCTATTTAATTCATGTAATAATGTGTCCGATAACTTTTAAATTTTAAATGATTAATTTCAAACATATTGAATAAAATATCATTTGAATACTCGAAGAGCTTAGTTGAAATGCGGTAACAAATACTGATAACATAGTTTGAATAAGTTAAGTATCTGGGCGGTATACCTTTAAGGAGATACATTTAATATCTTCACATTTATTTAAGAGATTAAAAAGATCTTGATCACACTTGAACTTTTTCAAAATGAAGAATCACGCCTTTTTATTCATTAAAAGCAAAATAAAAAAATAATAAAAAGAAATAAGAAATATCTATCTGTATATCATCAAAATTAAACACAACTTTGGCATGCGTGGTACAATGTAGCTAAATTGTATTTTATAATAAATGTGTTAAAAACTATGTTTGCGTTGAAAGATATTAATTTATGACATTCTAACTAGTAGCGAAGTTAGTTCAAACAAACTGTTTTAAAGCGGCATGAATCTAAAACTGTCATAATATCAAATTCAATAAGAAATAAATGTATAACGTAAGAAAAAATATTCTAAATCGATGTAAAATTTTGAATATATTAATTTTACAGAATGTGAAATGTGCGTAGTACCATCAACAGTTTACTGCGTTATAATATCTCCGTTATTGTTATAACATAATATAAGCTACGTATGTTTATTCCGAAAAGTAATAGGTAACGCGTGCGGATAATAAGTTCATCGGGCTATATAAAATATTTATTTGTACCTTCTTTAACAAACACATTCAATGTTTAATAAACATTAAGGTTGTCATTATGCCAATCCAAGTGTAAATGGCCAGCGAACAGGTAAAAAAAATCAACTAGGCATTTTGCAAATATAACAGTGTTTAACAATTAAAATAATAATCATCAACAAATAATGACCAACATAATATTTTTCTGAAATATCATTCAGAATGCATCGGTTATGCTCAATTCTTGCCATCTTAACAGCAGAGAAGCCTTTTTATAATTTAGATATATTTTAAATGGTATAGTATACTTAACAATTAATACTAATAAGTATCACCATATTAATTGCCAACTTTTTGAAACATATTACTAATTCACCTTCACTTGACAGCAAAGAAATGAGCATGATGCCTCTTTAAAAATTTAAGTTGAAATGTGAATGTAATGTCTGACCGTTAATTTATTTATAAAGAAAGTAAATAAATTCACGAAGAATTACCCATCCTGCAACGATACACAAAAATGTGAATGTTCAACAAAAAAATCTTAAGATAATAATTACCCTCCTTAATTTATGTTGTCGATAGCATTCATTTCAAACAATTCGATTATCCTTAATATCCATGATTACGGTGTGAAAAATGCAGTCAGTTGCCGCGTAAATACTATAATCATGCAAATCAATTGAAAAAAAAATATCTTCGGAACTCTTAAATCGAAATAGAAAATTATGTTTTAAAACGGAACTTGCAATTACATCTTCCTCACTTAACCTTTGGTGAAATACAAAAAAAATGTTGGTTGCAGTCGATATGTGCAATCATTAAAAACATTTACATCTCGGAAGGAAAATGAATAAGGGCACGTCAATATATGTAAAGCGCACATATGACAAGATTAAAGTTTTATGACAAATAATGTAGAATCCTGAACATCGAGTCAGTTTTAGATATTTCTTTGGTAAATGACTTAGTTTCAACAAAAATATACCTTAATCAATGCCTACATTGCCAGTTTTATATATTTATTAGCCACAGTAATTATACAAGTTTGTAACATGTTAGTTCATCCATTTAAACTTTTTTATACACTTTAAAACCAAGTTGAATAGGCATCAGCTACAAAAGATATATAAATTCGTTTTAGGACATTCCATAGAAAAAAAGACAGATGTATGATACAAGAAGAAGAAAACAGCATTGATGACAGCTCTCTAAAATAGCAAGTTCAACGGCTCGTTGCTTGCGAAAAAAAAGCTCATGAATCTTATTTGCTAAGTGCCATTATTGATGTTACTATCCCCCTAAGCATTGTTGAAGATGTTTTCTGATCTTGCGGAGTTACCGCTTATCTTATTTTTTATGTTTTAATCGCAAGTCTGATAATGTGCAAGTATACTGAGTTTAAAGAATGTAAGCATAAGTGTCAATAAGTCCAATTGTAGCAGTCGAGCACATTGAGAAAAGATGATCTTGATAATCCAATGAAATTTGGCGTTACAAATGAATGTATCATATTGTTCGATGTCAGTGGTATTATGTACAATCTCCTAAAATGAAACTTCAAACAAAACAAAGATGGCATGGATTGTACTCAAAGAAATAAAACATATATTAATTATGTCAGCAATATGATTCTTTGGCCTATGAATTTGTATCATGATTCTTCTTAGGCATCGACAGGTACTGATTTTTGTGATTATTCGTTTAAATATATTACGCGTTCAGCAAGAAATATCTACTTTCAATTATTTACTAATTTAAACAATCTTATACGACAATAAAGTGACATTTGTTGTGCTTAAGTAGGTGTTATTAAAAGAAGGGATTTTACACGTGTGTTTTTACTTGAATATTTCAAAACATATTCAACGTAATTTTATCTGATATCAATATATTTTCACTGTTATATAAAAAGTGTAATGGACATAAGCATGGTTTAAATAGCATAATTCTTTAAAAAACAGAACATGCTGTTTCAGATTTTCATATGCATTTACATTATATTGAAAGCGTATGCCAATTAGAGCATCTACTTTCGATTAATAGCCGGGAATTGCTTCAACATTATGTCCCTTTATGTTATTTTCTTCAAACAAAATCTTACTGATAATTAATCATACATTAAATAAATTGCTACGGAGAGTATGATAAATGTCGATTATAAGGAATTATTATCTATTACTGATTTTGAATTGTATGAAACAAAATACAAATACACAATTCTCATCATTAAACGAATACCACTAGCATGTACTCTTTTATATCAAAACAATATACTTGTTAACAAAAAAATTTCTTTAAATGTGAAGGTTTTCTGCAGTTAATAAAAGTGGTTTGTTCTCGTTTACTATTATAATAAATCAGCTTCATTGTATTGTCCGGTGATGTTAATTAAATATTTTAGAAGTCATAAAGGAATTTTTTTAGAATATATATCACAATTTTCCTTTCTTCATGGCATACTTGAATCACATTAATATAATTTTCTTTATTAAGAATGATAAAATTGCTTCCTTATATTTTAATTTCAGTGATCAATTTTATCAGGATAACATTTTATTAGACTTTTAAACAACGCTAATAAACACGACGTAATATTATAATACATTAAGTCCATGTTTGATTTCCTATGCACTCGTCTGCCTCATTATTAAATTTCACGCGGTTACTTTTAAGTTCTTTAACAAGTTAAGCGATTAAATAAACCTGTAAGTCATAAATTTGCCATAACACTAGTACTTTGCAATAAATTTTCTAGCTGTAAAGTCTACTATTTCCCTCCACAATATTTATTAGGATGTTTTTTAACATCGTAAGGATTGATGATTTAATACCATCAGACAGGTTATTAAAATGTTTCCCTACATCGTGACAGAGAACACTCTTTTTAGCACCTGCATGAATTGTTGCACACATTTCTTGATGACTTGCTTGTCAAACAACCACCATAATTTATAAACTGAATATTATAAATAATACATAACAATAGTGTTATCCGTGAACGGTAACTTGCACTTTCCGGCACTGTCTATCAACAAACTGAATTAAACCGAACCTGCAACAATTACAATTTTGTCGTTTTGAGCGTTCTTTAGGTATTCTGTTTTTCTCTGTTTTTTATGAAATTAAATACCTTGTGTAATTTAAATAATGAGTTATTTCTAAGACAGGACTAGGGAGTATAGTGTGTAGGTTGCATCTATCACTGCCCTCTTATTACAGGCTCGTACAAACCCGGTCTGGAGCATGTTCAATTTTGCCGCTTGGGCTTTCATTCAAGTTAATACTTTATTGATTTCAATAGAAGCCCATGGATGAAAACAAAAATATAAAACTAAGCAGGAGCAAAACGAAGCAACTTGATGATTATTAAAGTAACTAAAATGCCATAGGTCTTAACAAGCTCAATTAAACCGAGTCTCAAACATTTTCAAATTTGCCGAGTTTGGCTTTGTTTAGGGATTTTTATTTCTCTCTATTTTAATATGAAAAAAATATTAATAACTTTCAATCAATAACCGGAACTTCAAATCATCCTGTTGTATCATATAGCTTCTAGTACAAATTACGGCATAAATTCACGCTTAGGCTTCTTCCTTAATCGATTAAATACAATTGCAATACAATATATATGGACATAAAAAAAACGCAATAGATATCAGTCAACCTCATGCTGTTTTCAAAAGTACACAATTAAAGCTATAACGATGGTGTTGACTCCAGTGGTCATGATCATGATTTGATATAGTCATTGGAAATCCAAAACCAATTCAGAAGAGTTCGATTCCAGAGACCTTATAGCTGCTAATGTATATATGATATATATGCTGGCTACATATACTTAAAAAATAACCAGCAGTCGGAACACCGAAAATCGGACAAACATTTTAAGCTCATTCGACAATATCACGTTAAGTGCATTAACCTTAAAATATTATTATTTGGTTAAAACTGTACACATCTATACTGTGTCTGAAACTGTTTCCTTTACAATAACAAAAACCATAAATAAGAACCTGCATAGTTGTTGCAAACTTTTTCTATTGAATGTCACGGTGAAAGACTGTTTAACGAACAATAAATTAGACGACGCAACAATAGCAGATAATGACGATACCTAGAAGATATTAAACTTAATAAATGACTAACTTACGCCACATAATGAGCATTTAAATGGAATGACAACAATCGGTTAATATCAGTAAATTAGTATAATAAGATTAATTCAGATATTCAAATAAAAGGTAAGCACTAATACGCTAAGCTATATTTTAAAAGTATTAAAATGTCTCAGTTCTTGGCAATTGCGATCTATGAATGCTAAAACATGATATATATACCAATATATTAATTGTCATATAATAAATTATTTACAATAACCAATTTAGCGGGCAATGTAAAGGGTTTTTAAGATGAAAATTTGACAGATACTGGAATTAAATATGACCAAATTAACATACGTTAACATTAAAGAATTTGGGTGATCAACGGCACAGATTATGATCATTAGTACGAACATTTTTCCATGTAGATTGTATGAGATATATAGTGCATTTACTTCATGGAGAAGAATATGAGTGGAGGAGGAATATTATTGGATTAAACACATAGTCTAAGACAGAAAACAAAGTACAAATCAGGTATGGTCTATGTTTCGGTTTGATAGAGGCTTTTCTTAGACATTATTGATAGATGCGGACCACGGTCAACGCCCCGTAGCAAAACGATTGTGGTTTGGTAAATATTCAAGTTTTCTAAAATGGATTCTGACACGTGATATAAAGGGTATAGTAAACTTTAAAATTTATGGTATTAAACATATATTGTCTCGAATCTTGTAACCGAAATCTAAAAAAGGTTATAGCATAATGTTTAACTAAGAAAAAGTGTATAACCCTTACAGTCAATCTTTATTCTTCTACAGAAGAACAGTAACTGAGATTTTCCATTATACGACATATGATATAGAACTATCCTATATTTTATAAGGCTTCTCAAAATGTTTGAATTTAAGTGTTAAGCTTTCCCAGATTAGGATTTTAAAGTCATACTTAGTTATAAATCATTTCATTCACGTAGCGTTTTATTTTGTCTATTAATCTTTTTGTATGTGGGAGGGGCATTTTATTAAATCCTTTTTAACTTCAATGAACTTACATTTTTTATATTGCCATGTATCTTTCTCGGCGATATCGGAATTTATCAAGCTATTGAACACTAAATATATCTTTATCTCTTATTTTGTTGTAATATATACAGAAATAGTGCGGTCTTTTTATATAAAAGAAAACTATCGTATTGCTATGACAATATAGTTGTTGAACTTTTTTATCAACACTTGTGCCAAATCCAGTAAATATTGTTGTTCAATTAGAATTAAATTAACGAATAGCGATAAGTTAACACTTTATTTATAATTTTGACGAATCCAGTAAAATTACCTTGTAATTAGTATACAATTAACGAAAATGGAAAGCGCCTAATTACAGTTGCCATTAATGTCATATTTTGTTGCATTTTTTTTTACATTTTGCAATAGCAATTTTAAAAATGTAAACGTAATGTACCTATTTAAATGTTGCTTCTCATTAATAAAAGAAATTCAGACACCCCGCAATATCAATAAAAACGACGATGACTTTGTGATTTACGATGTATAACAGAAATATATCATTTATGTTTAACAAGTCCTTACATATATATTTCTATTAACTGTGAAACTGTTGACTAATCAAAGAACCTTCGTTCATTAACTCACATTAAACTGGGTAAGAAACAGAATAAATAAAATGCTTTTTTTTTGTTAAACTTTGATTTCCACCATGCACTACAGGGTTTATTGGAACATAAACAAGGTTTTGTTTTTCATTCAGATAGTTTTATAAGATTTTTGCAAGGTATAAACCGATATTAATACAATCACAGGAAGAAAAATACCCATTTTTCTCCTACTTAGTTCACTTTTCTAATCAAATATACTGTTTAAAAGAATTTTTTGAACCAAATTAAACATATCTCTACGTAAAGCTATATGAAAGTAGATACAAGGTTAAACACTTCGTTTCCTAATGTGGTGAAAGTAAAGTATTGAAACGAATTCTCGTTATGTCAACAAGTTTTATATCGTACATAAAACAATTTATTGAAGCAAAATTATCTGGTTTATATTTTGGAAATACTTTTTTTCTTTATTTTGTAAACGTTTATCTTTATCAGGTAAGATTTTAAAGATAGTTTAATTATAATGTAAACTCTGTTTTATTATCAGTGTATTTTAAAATGAAAATTATTGTGTAACTCACTGAACTGTAAAATTGCATTACCAATTATGTTTTTATTAGCTATATACTGATACTTTAATTTGTGATATGTATGTGGGACGTATCCAAAAATGTATTATCAATCATTTATGATGATACAAAATGGGAAAGGAATACATATAAATAAATATCCCGCTTCTTATTTAATCAATATATTTCGATATATTATATGTAGGAAATGAATATATTATTAATAAGATATTGCTTAAATTTAATTTAATTTTCCAGTAAACGCTGTACTAAAACATACAGAGTCTTTTAACGTCTTTGTTATACTATATTCTCTAGTTATTGTAAATATCAATATCAAAAATACGTAATATTCCTAAGTTAAATCTGTCATATATAACTGATATCTTCTGCTCGTCAAATAGCAACTGTGAAATAAGATTAAACAAATAATTTGATACTCAATCTTACCTGTTCTGGCCATCCTGCGGTTTGAAGTTGGTCCGGTGAAACTGCTTTTGAAAAGTTCGTCAAAACTCCTAACAAAAATACTACAACCAAACAGACATTCAAGTACGATTTTGATTTTGAAAGCTCCATAGTTCTGTATTTGTATTCTGTATGTCAGTAAAGCACGAGAAAACAATAAAAGGTATTAAAACTTAGATTAAACAATTAACTTGTTTACCACAGTTAAAAACTAAGTTTTGAAATGCAAAGAAATTTTCTGCAGTTTAGTTGAATATCCAAAGCTAATTTAAAGTGAATATAGATTCTTCTAAGCTGTTTAAGAATCTGTTTGTAAACCGTTATCTTCTTTCTAAATGTACTATCAAAAGCATATTTATATCAGCATTGGTTGACCACGTGAAGTTCCTTTCCAATATCTCTGTTACCCGCCTCCTTAACACAGCGAAGATTAAATGATAGAAGTTTTATAACTTGTGTTTTATATAGATTGCGCATGCGTTTACGAAAGTAGTCCCGTGTGACTGGCGCGATAAAATATGACGCTGGGCTTGATTTGTAGTGGCTAAAACGATGCGACATCGGTTTTATTTATAGTATTTGCGCGGTCGTAGGCGAGTAGGAAATATGTTAAATTGCAAAATAATACTTAACCAATATTTCTATTACAGTAATTGATTGGGGATGAATGTTACAATACATGCTTTGCTTACACAGTCTAACGAAGTTCCCGTTGATTAATTAAAGCTTTAAGCGGCACGCCTTCAGTTAAGTTAACTAACTATTTAAAGAAACTTACTAACGAAAATATAATTATAATTTTAGTAAATTTATGTAAATGGATTCACAATGCAATTAACTATGATTCACTATTGTAGACTTTTTAATCAATTATCACCAATTTGAAAGTTCTACACTAACGTAAGAGTTAGATCACGATTGTTTGGAAATTATCAGTAATTTGTGGTGTAATATATTACAAATTTCAACAATTTTTCATACAAATAAACACAATACTTGTTCTGTGGTTCTTATAAAATATGGGTGTACATGTATTATGAGCACTTAATTTGCACTTTTCAGTTGTATATATTAATATTTTTTGTCAATCAGTTTTTTATATATATATATTTTTCATACAATATCATACTGTTGTAAGCGTTAGAAATTTGATATTACACTTAACACATTTTAGTTTCAATCACGCACTTAGTAATAAAGGCTTTTCATTTCTTTTTACACTGTTAAGAAGGTTTCAAATTTTCGAGAAGCTAAAGATATACTTTGACACAGAATGTATTTGTACACAGACAGAAACATTACAATATGTAAACCATGTCAGTTTATTGACACGGAAATAGATTGTCAAGAAAGCAAACTATAGAAAGAAGATAAGACGCAAAAATGGCAAATTAAGAATATTGCAAGCTTAGTTTGAACGAGTATGCTCATCAATGCTAGATGTTAGGTGCAATAGTTTTATAATACTTGGTCAATATTTTCACTGAATATTCATGTAAGTGTTATTTTTCATCAACTGATGATATGACAGCTTTCAATCCGTGATCATATGTTGGCGGGTATTGTTTAAAATTTATACAAATTTCCGTTTGTCACCAGGATTATTTTTTTACATACATGTAGTTAAGTATACAATAATTATTACTGAATACCATTAAAACAAATTTTCACATTATTTTTATTTTTTTACCAGTTACCTGACAATGTAATCGTCAGGTGATAGGCATAATAGCAATTACATGAAAGTTTCAAATTGTTTATTCAATGAAAATGCTAACCAATAATTATAAAAATACTGATTTCTTTATTAAATGTAGAACAACATTTCCATAAGGAGTCGTCCTCTAAACATGTAAAATAGGAATCGCACTCAAGGAGAAGTATTTTCCATTCGTCCATGTTCTACAACGAAGATAGTTTAATTGTCAGGATTCTTGCGTCTCTCAAAATATTGACATTAGTATAAATATATAGGAATTCAACTCAAGTTTATTTATTGAAAATATCATGATAAAAATAACAGTAAAACATTAAAACTTTTACCAGCAGGCATCAGATTATGTCCCTATTTTATGTATAATTTTCCATGAGTGTAATTAAGTGGTAGCAAATCGATTTCTTAAATTATGAAAAGTGTTTGTTATTCTTAACATTCTTTTAATTATAACCCAACAGGTTTTAATGTTCAATTTGAAACAAAATTTGTGTAGATGGTCACGTTAGACAACACAGAGCCATATTTTACAACCTGCCACGCAGGATTTGGCACTTGCTTTTGTGACTCTAAATAATATGGAAGAAAAGGAGTTCACCGGAGATTAAATTGAATGAAAATATGAACATGACGTAACTATATTATAAGTAAAATTTTGGTCATTCGTCATGCGATTTTAGAATGCTAAGCACTTCCAATCGTCCTATTTTTTAACAACGATGACACGATATTAATCAGTGAAAATTACTAATATCAGTTCAAGTTTCGAAAGGGAAACAGAGTTCAAATATACGACAATCAACAAAGTAGAGGGACCTTCGGCAGAGCAGCCCCGTCAAACTCTAACAGTAATACCTGTCCTCGGCTTCCAAACTGGCTTTACATGTTTGATTCTCTTTTCTCTTTCAAATGATTTTTAATACGTTTGAGTATCATTTAGTATCTTAGTACGTTAGTCCCCAAGGCATATGTAAATTCTTAACTACAAACTTATGGAGCAGCTGTTTCTTCCATATTAATATTAGGATGCCTATAAATTATAAATACAGAAAAAGAAAATGATAAACTGCTACACGAGGCATGATTTATATCATTTATGACTGAGCACGTTTTAGAAATAAGATATTGAAAAAAGTCAACAAAGTAAATGTCACAGTTATTTATGAGAGTAGAATATTACAGACAAAAAGATTAAATTGAAAACTTTTTGAACTGCACATTTACCCAAACCTAGCTGGAAATAAACGTAAAATGTAAGAAAAAAGAAAAGACAAGTCGAAGTTCACTAATCAATGCAGCCTTCGACAAAATTCTCCCACAAAGAACCAACGGGGAGGTACCAATTACGAGGCAACGACGGGGCTTACTAAAACGTTGTAATACCTTTGAAATTATTGTATTTTGATAATAAGATCCCTAACACTTCTAATGGATTCTTCCAAATTCAAAGAAGGCTAAGACCATTACAATTAAAGGCTGCTTTTTATATTGAAGGATAACCTTTTAATGTCTTTTAGGTTTCATAAAAAATCAAAATCTGCTACAAAAATATTTTTTATAGGAAATTAATGTCAAACATTTCCAAGACAAATCTTGTTTATAAGATAATATTATCAATAAATGGACTTAAGGTTATTTCCGTGACGTATTTTGTTCTATTTCATTTTTGAATCAATTTTGTCACATTGGGCGTAATTTAGTATTTCCGTTTTTCTCTAAAAAAAATTGTGATATTTGCTTGATGTTTTGAATAATTCTTAGTGTGGCGGCATGGCCGAGTGGTTAATGCGTCGGACTAGTAATCTAATGATTGCTAGCCGTATTGATTCAAATCCCCGAAAGTGACAAGTTGGTGTTTTGCTCAGTACTGGTTGGTTCCAGCAACAGATTCGAGAGTGTCAATAAGCTCATAGCTTCCTACACAATGGAACTAAAATAGACTCGGTATAAACCAAATAATTATATCACCTTTACACAGATTTTACACTATATTTGTGGTCAGTCAAGCCTACCAACTTTCCCGTGTAATAAACAAGTAAAAAATAATTTCTCCGTTGGTGACCGACTACTTATACCACATGAATTAAAAAAAATAAATAAGCGGCGAGAGACATATGACCACTTAACTTAATATCTCAGATCTATTGTCCCTAAGAAATGTCGTATTGTCTGAGGATCGAGCCAGCGACACCTAGCAAAGCCAGTGCTAAATGGGCAATCAATACTCTTCTCAAAATTTATCTGTTTTTGTCACACATTTGTGAAAACTAAATGGTTTGCATATGACCGGTAATTTGTTCATTAGCTTCTTGTGCGTGATTACCATTTACATTTATTCACATAATTATGTTAACTTAGTCTTATTGTCGTTCTGACCTATGTCAACAACAAACGCTTTACGATATTCAAAATACAATTCAAATATTTTGTAATGAACAATTGTGTAAAGTGCTAATTAAGATTACGGAGTTAATCATTTTTTGTCGACGTATTCTTTGTCATATTGTGCGTATATATATATATATATATATATAATATATATATATATATATATATATATATATATATATATATATATATATATATGATACAATGTATATGTAAAATAACAATTAACATTGTAAGCGTTTGTAATTTATTTTCCTTTGTGGTTTTGATAACTTACGTAGATGTTATATTGTTATTCTATTTGTTTCATAACAATCAACGACATGCGCCTGCATGCTACCTTACAGTTGAGTCAATTCTCGTTACAAATGTCTTGGAACATAATTATCTTAAACAAAGTTAGCAATGGATATGAATGGGCAAATGTAAAGCTTAAACATCAATATCGTCATATTGATAAAACAAACACTTTAAAAGAATACCCCGAAGAACAATAAAATATAACCTGTTAAACAGGAAAATAGCATTAATTGCTTGTTATGCTTGCAGGCAATCCTTTCCTTTGAAGTAAGGAAATACACTACACATGTGACACGTTTATAACTATTATAATTTTTGTTGTATTGCAGAAATCTTTCATAATGTATGATTTAGTTTGTCAGGGCAGACATACATTTTGTTAAAATAATTAAAAGTGGATTATGCAATACAACACATGTCAGTTTTTTGAAACTATAATTCAATATCGACAAAGAACAATTTTATTTGATTCACAATGTTTGACTTTTGAACTATATTTTGTATTGCGACAACTATCTAAAATGTTCTATTGATATTCAATTTGCATTTGCAACTTTAATTTTGTCTGATAATGATAGAACCATCAATTTGAACTGAACCTTTTAAATAATTATACTTTCATACTGGTAAAAATTTGTAAAGTTGCATACAATAGTTTTAAAAGTTTCTGGTTCACGACAAGTTTTGGTTCTATTCATAAGCTTATGCCTGTAACAATGCAAGGAGATGGACTTGCCGATGAGATAAAAAAATACCGACAAAAATAATAGCGTAAACTTAAATACATAATCAAAAGGTTCTGAATTTTTACTGACTTCCAATCTGGTTATCAATTTGACATTTTTTCTAGCATGTCATCTTGTTCTCAATTAAAGAGGAAACATTAAGATAAAAAAAAATATCGCAAAAATCAAAATGTACATTCCTTATATATAATTATACACAGCCGTGCCACTTTTAAATGAGTTTGTAAATACCGTACATACTAACATAATTATATACGAGTACATGTATATGCACGAAACATACACTTATAAATAATAATTTCATTTAAATTGGATTACCAATAGTAATTCACGCTGATCTTTATTACAGATTTTATTTTCCTGCTGTTTTTTTTACAGTATTTCATTTCTTACCTGAAGCTGTATTTAATGCGTTTCTAAATTAAAATTATCCAATATTTTTTTATCTACATGTATGTTAACTTAATATTATGATTCATTTCATCTCAATGCCTACATGTACTTATTGTTACCTTAATGGGTTGAACACATTTTAATAAAACATTAATTCATCTTCACTACTTTCAGATCATATATTTTTCGGAGTAAGATGGACATTCAAACATTCAATAAAATAGTGCAAACATATAAACTAGAAACTAAGATATAACATTAAAATGTTTTTTGTCAAGGCTTCTAGAAACAGAAATATTTCATAGCAAAATATTATAGCATGGCTAAATCAATTCGTGCTGTGTGAACTTTATTAAACTTTTAAATTAGCAATATTACAATTGTTCTAAGGGCATCGGGTGTCAACACATCATCGTGTTTTCATTTCAGTTTCTACAATTCATTTTTTATGAAAGATGTCAGAAAAAAACATCTTTCTTGTACAAAATTTGAAGAGACTATTAAGTTTATCAGTTTACAAAATTAAAATCAGATAAGAATGGTTTTGAGTTTAAATGTCAATTTCTTCGTGTGTATAATTGTATTTTCAATTTTAATAAGTATTTATTAAACCACCATGAAAGTCCTTTGATAGGAACATTTTACCCGGAGTAAAACGTTATGCCTTATTTTATTACTAAGCAGAATGTTATCATCAAAAATGATGTCGGAATTGTAACATACATTGATATCAGAAGAAAACAGGTGTAATAATTATGATATCGGAATAAATACACGTGTAATGTAACACACTTTGATATAAAAAATAAAAACACGTGTTTTGAAACACATTGATATCACAATGAAAAAAAAACGTGTATTGTAACGCACTTTGATACACAAATGTACACACCTGTATTAAGACACACATGTTATCAGAATGAATGCACATGTCTTGTAACAAACCTTAATATCAGAATGCATACACGTGTAATGCAACGCACATTGATATAAGACTACACAAAATAAGTTTGTTTCCTCCAGGTCTTTATATCTTTGAATTCAATTGAAAACTTGGTCACGGCGTAAATAGTATATTATCACTTGTATCATAGTTTGGGGACATTTCTGTTGAAAATGTGACAGAGTTAAATCGTATACATATACATGCACAGTGCGTTAACTGGAGTGCAGGTATTAGTTACCCGCACTCCAGAGCATGCCCATTGATTGGTTCATTTTGTCCGGGGTTAACATTTTGTGACGAAAGAGAACGGTATCATATTCAGATGCTCGTTCACTGGTTACTTTTTTCTGGGGTTTCATATTGTAGTATCAGGGAACGTGCTGTTTTAGTTTGACTATGATACAAAGGAGAAAAAAAAATCAAAACACTCGGCAATCTGATAGCCTCGTGTTTCGATACTCTTTCTATTACTTGTTAGATACTTTAAACATCGTTAGTGCTCGCCAATTTTTTTAAGCCAATCACCGACGAGGATTTTTCAAATTTTTAGGTTTCAAATCTTAATAGAACAGATTTTATATAAACTGGACGTTTTATATTATAAAACGCAAGTGGGTGGAGCTAAGTTTCGAAGAGCGCTAAAGTGAAATATACGCATGTGCAGAGATCTTGAGGTTTACTCCTACTAATCAATATTTATGCATCATGTTTTTTTCAATACACGCACATGTATATCGTAACTACGGCATAGAATTTAAAAAAGAGGTTCATTGAAATGAAAACAGGCAAAATAACAGTAAAAATGTTTTATTACTTACGGAACCAGTATCGTTTTATAATTTCCAAATAAAAAGTTCACTTATTCCAACAAGTATACATGTATGTAATATTTCTTACTCTTTATGTAAATATTACAGCCCGTGCCGCTGCAAAACCGAAAGTAGGGTGTATTTATTAATTTTACGAAAATATGTCGAGGTGATAGGCGAGGCAAGACATGTCGACTTTTTGTAGCTCATTGTGAAGTTGCATTACATGAAAATCGGGCACATGACAAATCAGCACATAAATAAAACATTCTAGTGTTCCGTGGTATACATCTTTTCTACGTGTTATACCTCCTTTCCTTATTACAATGCATTTTTACTGCATTGTTATCCATCGCTGGTTTGTTTTTAGCAGAGAATGGCCTGGGTATGTTCAAAGAGGGTACCGTGCAAAGAGAGTACCGATATGGATATGCACCGTGATAGTGTCTGATTTACCTAGACATAATGCGGGAATAAGCTATGCAAAAACACGTGACCCGAAAATGTGTACCGCTACCTCTTCCAAATATGGTTATACACATTTAGGCTATCGTGTGACGTCACGCAGTGTGTTGGGCGGAAAAAAATGGGCGGAGCACTAAGCCGGTTAGAGTGCATATTGGATGTTCTTCGTAAATAAGAAAGCTACAGTCGCTTCGCAAGCTCCGCTCCTTTTTAGCTTTCTTATTTACGAAGAACACCCAATATGCACTCTAACCTATACATTGATTTAGTCAATATGTACTCTCAACAAAATAAAAAAACAACACTTTAAGCATATATTAAATATTTTTAATCACATTCCCGTGCAGCTTTTACGACCTTGAACGACCGTGAATATAATTGGACATGACGTCATATGCGTCATAAAAACATAGCGTAGAGACACGCTAAATGCTACACTTACTGAGCGTCAATGAAAAAATACTTATTTTCACTTGAAACATTTTGGGGTTTTTGGTGAATAGTATATTATTTTCGAATAGGTTTATTACTAATTGTATTGAACTCGTTAAATAAAATAATATTATTTAACTCATTTAATAAATCCATTATCAAACCTACACTCATTTATTACATATCCATATTTTTTACATTTTCAAATCTGCTCTGAATTTATCGGTCAAATATATAATGCGCTGACAAAAGGAAGAACAATTAAAAAGCAATTGCATCATACTTTAGGTTAAAAAATATCTTTCGTCTATTTTGATAGCAGATTTGCTTTTCTGTAAGATACATATTTTTCTCCTTAGGGTATTACGAACAGTTTCTTTTAATCCTTAGTAAAAGGTAAGTATAATAGTGGAAGCTTAACTAAACCTCGAGTTGTGAACGTGAGACCTATCGGATCAAAAATACCCTGTCATGAAACCGGGGGAATATTGACGTTTAAGACATTAATACTTATATGTCTTATAAGGTTGATAAAAACGAAAATCTGAGACAAAATAACTATTTGTAGATAATAACTGTCAATCTTCTTCTAGATAAATTATATTTTACGAGAGGATGGGATTGGGATATAGTTCGAATGTTTTAACGATGACGTGATGTTGATATAACTTGGATATATGCCTATGGGTAAAAAGTAAATTTATGTATATTTAGAAATCTAGACAATACACGCATTTTATAGAAAAGACTGGGCCATATTCTGATGTAGATGATTCAAAGCGATTTTTCTATATTTAATACTTTGTGACTCTGATATAATCACCTCATCCAAAAGTCTTGCTTTATTACATAAAAGGATGTATATGTTTATCTACATAAAAGATTTTCTCCTGATCACTCGCGGACATGTTGAATGTATTATCTTTTCTATTTATATTGCCGACTTTGATAGTAACGCAGTATATTATGCATAAAATAATTTATATAATATGTGGCTGTTGATATTGATGATATTCCCAAATATATGTTCTAACCCTGCGCCAAAAGTACACTTCCATCAAATAACGTTAGCATGTGCTAATAAAGAAGTTAAACAGTCTGTCTCAAGAATGAAAGAAATCCCCTTAATGTTTTATGTCAATTATCCCCCATGTAACATGTTAAAAGTATCATCATGTATTGAGTCATACCTTTTCCAATAATTTTTAACCTTGGTGCTGATTGTGTTTACATATTGAATTGCGAGTCGGGAATCTGATGTGAACTTTGCAGGTGATCAAACCTTTCAATAACGTCATCCAATGTTTAAGTTAGGTAAAAAGAAAGATATTCTATATGCAAGTTGATAGCAATATTTACGTTGTTTAGTGCATATCGGGTTACTTTGAATGTGGGTTATTTATCAATAAATTTTGTTTTTTCTTACCCCTAATTCAACTAGCACATCGTAAAAACAGAATTTAATTTTATCAGCTAAAGTTTGTGTGTAAGTTAGTTTTACTTTCTCGTATTTTTATCCAGAAGACCCATGTGGCAGAATATATATTTATATATATATATATATATATATATACCGTAACATACAAATATATTGACCAGGTAAAGTATCATGCTCAACAAATAAAAGTATCAAATATATTCGTAATTCATAAATGTTGTTTTTATATAAAAAAACAAAGTTACTTGATTCCCCTTCATAAATATTTAACATATTATAGTGTACATAACAAAACATATTTCAGTTTTCAAAATTGGAGACATTTTGTTCGAAATCGAAAGTAATGAATGTTATCCTTAGAAAAAAGTCATACAGTAAGAAATAAAAGTATAGTTATTACATAATTAAATATTTCCTTATACTTTAACTTTGTTATTTTCTCTTTACTATACATTCGTTCTTTTTCAACATGGAATTACTTATAAATATATTAAGTGAATTGTAATAAGTCCATTTTTTTGTGTCCAGTGATTCGGTAATTGTAAGCATTTCTGAACGCCTACATTATGAAATGTACATTTTAAAACGAAATTGAATTTGTCTTCTAGATTATAACATATGCTTCATTTTGCAAAGGTCTCCGTAGTACGGAAGAGTATACTGACCGGAATGGTATACTGACCCCCCCTTAAATATTTTTTATGCCTTCAGGAAAAAAAACCTTTGTATTATAAAAATTGACAAGTTATATGATATTTAAATAGATCTTACAGAGATTTATCTGTTATATTACACTTTAAATCACAAATATGCATTGTTTCTTCGATGATATTTTAATGTCATAGATGTTATTGCAGTCCGGAAGTACATAAACATGAATCTCTTTACAAAAGCTGAATTTCATAATGTCATCTCTTAAGTCAAAGATGGATAGGGTGATGACCCTGTACAGTAGAGTAGACTTGGTCGGGCAGTACTTGAGCTAGAAAATACAGAGGGAAGAAGGAGAACGAATAAGAAAAGAAGGAGAGCTATGGAAGTCAGTCAGAACGGGAGGTCCAGACTCCCCAATATGATGATGTTATCATCTTCAGTGGTGAAGACTGGATCAAGAACGATGAGCCGGAGTTCTACCTCCACATGAAAGAATCCAAAGTCCCTGTCTGGATTCGAACCCACAGCGGTGAGGGGCAAGTGGTTTAAAGTCAAGGACCTTAGCAACTCGGCCACGGATGCCCCCACGCGCCTCATGAAATCCAATATTTCACATATTTGACAATTTGAGGTTTGAACAGGCTCAATCAAACCGAGCCTGCAACATTTTCAATTTTGCCGTGTTGGGCTTTCTTTAGGGATTCTGTATTTCATCTATTTTATATCTCTACAACATAACAGATTAAGGAGAAACAGAATCCCTAAAGAAAATAACATAATTTTCAATGTTACCTTCGTCATATATTGCAATTTTAAGTAAATTCGTTTCAACAAAAATCTCGTAGTGTGATACTAAATAATAAATTCTGGGAAGTTGGGTCTTGTTTTGATACCACACAAGTTGAGCGTTTCAATGTTTAGTTCATAACTTTTGAGGTATTCATTACAGTTGTTAACACATATGCTATTGCAAACATAAATTTGATATTGTTCACTGACCCCTGTTTGTCTTATGTGACGTAAATTGTTAGTTGCGCTGTTGATGACATCGTCATAATACTGATAACGGATCAGTTGAATGCACGGCGATCTGGTGTGAAACGCGGGAATGGTTGACGTCGGAGAATACTCACACGACGGGTTAATGGTCTATCTGCTACATCGCTGTTCGTTTTGCGTATGTACGTCAATGGGTACAGTAGGTTGTCTATTTGGGTAATAAACCTGTTTTAACTGGCTCAGATTTGTCATCGGGGATTTTATCTTGTACACAAGAAGATTGTTGCGAAGACCTTGAATTGGTGTGATGAAAAATCTTTGATTTTTGGATCGAGCCAGCATGCCACTTTGATATTTCAGTTTGCTATTGTAAATAGAAATAGACGTTTAAAGGTATTTCTATTTTTAGCTTTAGCGGCCCTTAAAAGGGGCCAATCACATTAATATGAGCAACTTGATATCAGACTACCTACGAATGCTACAGACAAAGTTCGGTGATCAACCATCAATTAGTTCTTTAGAAATAGATGTTCAAAAAGAAGGCATTTAAAGGTTTTTCTATTTTTAGCCATAGAGATCCCTATAAGGGCCAATCAAATTAATATGAGCAAAGTTGATAAAAGACTACCCAAGAATGCTACAGACAAAGTGTGGTGATCATCTATCTATTTGTTCTGTAGAAGATGTCTAAAATAGAGAAATACAGAATCCCTAAAGAAAGCCCAACACAACAAAATTGAAAATGTTGCAGGCTCGGTTTGATTGAGCCTGTTCATGGACGGTAATGGAAAGTGCAAGTTACCGTCCACGCCCCCTAGCACCGGCTTAAGCAGAATTCAACATTTAAACACGAAAAATGGTGAAATTTTGAATTTAGAAACATCCGCAGATGTGTTCATATGGCGGTTATCATGGAACCTTCAATGTGACACAGTAGTGCCATTCCATGAAAAGCGGCGTATGGTCCCCAAGTAATAAACAGCTTGTGCCCTAAACGAGAAAACAATGGGCGGAACTAAATAAAATGGAATTTTGAAAGGGAATTTTAAAGTTTTGTTTTTATTTTTAACTTTAGCGGCCCCTAAAAGGGACCAATCAAATTAATATGAGCAAAGTTGTTAAAGACTACCCAAGAATGCTACAGACAAAATTTTGTGATCATCCATCCATTAGTTCTGTAGAAGAAGATGACTAAAGGTTTTTTTTAGCTCTAGAGACCCCTAAAAGGGACCAATCAAATCAATATGAGCAAATTTGATTAAAAACTAGCCAATAATGCTACATACAAAGTTTTGTGATCGTCCATCAATTAGATCTCTAGATATAGAGGGTAAAAGGTATTTCATTTCTATTTTTAGCTTCTCTGTTGACCCCGAAACTAAGCCAATTGAAATGACATGAGCAAATTGAAGTTTGACTGTCACAAGGATGCTACAGACCAAATTTGGAGTAAATCTGCCCAGCGGTTTCAGAGAAGAAGACGATTGTTGACGCATGACGACGGAGTATCCCCCTTTGATACTAATAGCTCATCCCGAGCCTTCGGCTCTGGTGAGCTAATAAAAACCGTTTTTTTTTTTAAAATAACTCTCTTTTGTGCAAACAACGAAAAGGCTCTGGTGTCACACTTGAAAAGGATTATTACCAAGTCGTACAAATACATATGATGCAAGATATTTATAAATACGCATTGGCACGTACAATCAACATATTCATTATATTAATCATGTGTTGCACTGTAAAATAAATCAGCTGCTTTGATTTGCCTATGCACACAATTTTTTTGAGATATCTCAAACATTTATACACTTATATAAAAGGACATCTCCTAAGATCCAAAAGTATAAAAATCATAAAGATGAAAATTGTTACGTATATCAATTGGGTTTCTAAAATTGAAAGTTATGAAATATATAATGTAGAAATATACTCGGAATTAAATTTAAAATGGATTTTATGTGCGAATCTTATCTCTTACATCTGATTACATTTATTTGTTTTAAATTAAATTGTTTCTACACTACTTATTAATACATAAGTATTAAAAAGGTGATTTTAACGATAATTTTTCTTTGATTGATATTTATTAAAACTTTAGATCGCACTTCAGTTCTCAAGATAACCTTCCTCTCTGCGTTTCTAATATGTATGTTTATTGTTACATACAATTGTGATGACAATTTTGTGTCACTCACTCTTTTTTTTCGTCTACATTGTTATGTGTAGAATAATTTGAAGTGTAAGGTCTGGGAAATACTATGGACAGATGTGGTAATGAACATAATTACAACAAGAGGCATAATATGTACATATACCCAGCCATTTTTTTTCAATTTAAACCCCCGTCATTGTGGTACCTTTCCCTTCACCATTATCCTTTTTTGGGTCTTGTAATTAATTTTCATTAAGTATCTTTAATTACCTTGTACATGTAGATTTCTATCATTTCTATTTTATAAAGTCATGCCGTCCATTTTTGTCCTTGTGCTCAGTCCTTTTTAGCTCGACTTTTTTTTTGAAAAAAAAAAATAGAGGTATTGCTACAGTCAGGTCGGTGTTGCCGTTGCCGTTGCCGTTGCCGTAGCCGTAGCCGTTGCCGTTGCCGTCCGAAAACTTGTACCTGGATCATAACTTTTTTATTTCTTTGTGTATTGTCTTCATACTTGGCCACAACAACCCTTTGGACAAGACCTTTCAGTAGACCACACTAACCTTGACCTTCATCCATAAATGACCTTGACCTTCAAGGTTAAAGTCCAATTTTTGCTTGTTCATGCTGTTATTGGCTGTAACTTTGTTATTTTTGAATGAATTGTCTTCAAACTTGAACATAATAATCTTTAAGGATATCCCTTATAAATAACCAGCCAGACCTTGACCTTCACTCATAAATGACCTTGACTTTGAAAGTCAAATTATTGAAATTTTCATTTTTTTGGCTTTTATTGGCTGTAAGTTTGTTATTTTTGAATGGATTGTCCTGAAACTTGAACATAATAATCTTCAAAGATTACTGTTAAAGATATACCGAAAGACCTTGACCTTCACACATTAATGACATTGTCTTTGAAGGTCAAATTATTGAAATTTTCATTGTTTTGGCGGTCACTGACTGTAACTTTGCTATTATTGAAGGGATCAACTTCATATTATAAGAGAACATTCTTAAGGACCAGACCTTGTTGTTTATCAAACCCAACTTTGCTTGGGCTCTTAAATGACCTTGACCTTGAAGGTTAAATTACTGAATTTTCTCAGATTTGTGCATTAAATGACCATATTTCAATATTTATTGGTGTGTGTGTGTCTATATATATATATTTACAACAACAACAACAATAACTAAAATTGTGTCATTGTTTCTATTTATAGAATTGCGTCATTGTTTCTATTTATAGAATTGCGTCATTGTTTCTATTTAGAGAAATTGGGTCATTGTTGTTTTTTTTATAGAAATGCGTCATTGTTTCTATTTTTAGAGATTGCATCATTTTTTCTATTTTTAGAAATTGCGTCATAATTTCTATTTTTAGAAATTGCATCATTTTTTCTATTTTTAGATATTGCGTCATAATTTCTATTTTTAGTATTTTTAGAGATTGCATCATTTTTTCTATTTTTAGAAATTGTGTCATAATTTCTATTTTTAGAAATTGCGTCATTGGTGCTATTTTTAGAAATTGCGTCATTTTTTCTATTTTTAGAAATTGCGTCATAATTTCTATTTTTAGTATTTTTAGAGATTGCATCATTTTTTCTATTTTTAGAAATTGCGTCATAATTTCTATTTTTAGAAATTGCATCATTGGTGCTATTTTTAGAAATTGCGTCATTGTTGCTATTTTTAGAAAATGCGTCATTGTTTCTAATTTTTAGAAATTGCGTCATAAATTCTATTTTTAGAAATTGCGTCATAATTTCTATTTTTAGAAATTGCGTCATTTTTTCTATTTTTAGAAATTGCGTCATAATTTCTATTTTTAGAAATTGCGTCATTGGTGCTATTTTTAGAAATTGCGTCATTGGTGCTATTTTTAGAAATTGCGTCATTTTTTCTACTTTTAGAAATTGCGTCATAATTTCTATTTTTAGGTATTGCGTCATAATTTCTATTTTTAGTATTTTTAGAAATTGCGTCATTTTTTTTCTTTTTTTAGAAATTTCTTCATTTTTTCTATTTTTAGAAATTGCGTCAATTTTCTATTTTTAGAAATTGCATCATTGTTGCTATTTTTAGAAATTGCATCACTTTTTTATTTTTAGAAATTATGTCATTTTTTGTATTTTTAGAAATTGCGTCATTTTTTCTATATTGAGAAATTGCGTCATGTTGCTATTTTAAGAAATTGCGTACTGTTGCTATTTTTAGAAATATGCTTAATGTTTCTATTCATATATATACAGAATATATAAAGAAAACTAATGTGACAAGACAGACCAACTAAATTTATAAAAAGGAAACGTTAATATATGTTCAAACCTTTCTATGTTTGCGTTTAGAAAAAGCAAAAAGTCGAGCGTTGCCCCCGCCTGGCGGTGGCTCTTGTTGGTGTTCTGCTGGTCTCCTTGCAAATGGTCATGTGTAGGGGGTGCGATCATTGAATGCCGCACTTTCATGTTTATTTAATTTTTCATATTCCGAATGAATATTGAAATAATATTAAGTTTATTAGATTTGGTAATTTTGTTTGTGTTGAAACAATTAATATATGTTATTATAAACACTATCATGTACAATTAAATCCGTAATGGTTTTAAGATAAGGAAACTATTAACATATTGGAAAATGTAATATTTTATTGAATTTTGATAGCTTAAGTTCTATGCATTATATTAACATGCATGATAATTTACTAAGCATAGAGAAATCATTCATTTGTAGTTAAAAGTATCACTTTGTTTCCAGAATTTTGTACTGCACAACAGCAGGTGTCAAGTACCGTGTGGCAGCCGTAAAAAGTTGCCCCGTACTTCACTTCAGTGTTGTTATATTTTCTGGTCCTTCGGGATCATTTATGCCAACACTATAAAGTGTTGAGAACTGAGTACAGCTCAAGCCGGTGCTAGGGGGCGTGGGGGATGTTGCACTTATTCATTATCCCTCATGTACAGACTCAATCAATAAGTGTTCTTTAGTTATTGATCGGAAACCTTGATGATTGGTCATGACTCCAATTGATTTTGGGGTCAAAGGTCAAGATCACATTGACCTTGTAAGTAAAAACGGTTTCCGATCAATAACTAAAGAACACTTAGGCTTAGGAACTTGATTTTGGGGTCAAGGGGGCAGTGTCAAATTGACCTTGTGCTTTAAGATGGTTTCTGACCAATAACTCAACAAGTCAAGTTGCCTTGGTTGATATTTCTATATTAAACTAAAATGCTTTTGGTAAACACATTTGAAGGTCTTATGTAATATAACAACTTGGCTGTCATTGATGAGGCCTACATGATTCATAAAATTTATGCATATTTTATTTATAACTTAAATTGCTGCAAACAACCTATGGGGTCACAATAATTATTACTTTGTGACTAGTCAATACCAGTAGATAACCCTTATTTGCTCACCAGAGCTAAAGGCTCATGGTGAGCTATTAGTATCAAAGGGGGATACCCCGGCGTCCGTCGGCGTCCGTCGTCATGCGTCAACAATCATCTTCTTCTCTGAAACCGCTGGACAGATTTACTTCAAATTTGGTCTGAAGCATCCTTGTGACAGTCACACTTGAATTTGCTCATGTCATTTCAATTGGCCCCTTTTAGGGGTCAATAAAGCTAAAAATAAAAAAACTTTTAAACATCTTTTTCTACAGATCTAATTGATGGATGATCACCAAACTTTGTCTGTAGCATTCTTGGGTAGTTTTCTATCAGGATTGATCATATTAATTTGATAAGCCCCTTTTTAAAGGGTCTCTAGAGCTAAAAAAAAAAAAAACCTTTAAACGCTTCTTCTAATGAACTAATGATCACCAAATTTTGTCTGTAGAATTCTTGGGTATTCTTTTTTCAATTTTGATCATATTAATGTGATTGGCCCCTTTTAGGGTCCGCTTAAGCTAAAAATAGAAATACCTTTAAACATCTATTTCTAAAGAACTAATTGATGGATGATCACCACACTTTGTAGCATTCTTAGGTACGCTTTTATCAAGTTTGCTCATATTAATGTGATTGGCCCCTTGGAGGGGCCACTAAAGCCAAAATTAGAAAAACCTTTGAACATTTCCTACTGAAATAATTGAGAGATGATCACCAAACTTTGTAGCATTATTATAAGGTCTTTTATCAAGTTTGCTCATATTAATTTGATTGTCGCCGTTTAAGCTAAAGCTTAAATGCCCCAGGTCATGGCATTTCTTCAAATTATTGTTTTAACATATTCTATGCTCAAATAAAATATCAGAAAATATTGACAATGGAGAATTTCCAACTCTGAAAAGCAGTTGTTTCTGGTGAGCGACTCAGGGCCATCATGGCCCTCTTGTATTAGTTTACAGCTCACAATTCCAGTCTTTATAATGATACTTGGCTATTGCTTTATATATATTTAATTTATGTGATAAAATCTAATTATTTCATTGTTTAGTCCGGAAAGTGTATAGGTTTTAAATAGCGTAATGTATATAGCTTAACAGTTTTCTGACATAATGTTTTACGGTTATTAATCAAATTAAGCGTTAAGCTGCTTGCCGACACATTTATTTGACATAAGCTTAAAAGGAAACAATTCATTTAACCCTTATCAGTGTAAAGTACAAATATAAATTGGGTATTCCTATGTCATTAAAATGTATAATTGATTTGTAATTTGAATTTAATTCGACTACAGATAAATTTAAATGTGTTCATGACAATTTTATCGTTGTCTCAATCTATAAAATTATCTAAATGGACTAATTTCAATTATTCTAAGAGCCTGGCATGACATCAGACGTTTATTTGTCTATTCCAGAAAAAAATAGCTGTTTGAAGGAATATATAGCATAATGTTATATAGCTTTGAAAACAGGTTACTGATGATTGATACAATTACTCAATGGAATAAATTGCTAGCAGTTTCACGTATTTGTTGTAATCGATAAAAAAAGACATCCAACAATATTACCACTTAAACGAAATTTGATTCCTGTTAATACTTTGTTTAGAAAATATTTCTGCAAAATTTATTAAAATAGTTAATATCCCCATGCATATGTTACCAGATTTACAGGTTTCTTTTAGGATGCTTAAAGCAAAAATAACTATGAATGATTTTATTTACATTGTCTTAAGGTAATAGATGCGTAACGCAAAACCTCTTTTCTCAAAAGAATTCATTTTTAGTGAGGATATTGAGCGTTCGTGAGCTTGTGTTCCAGACATACTGGGGCCCAATTTGTTGTTGTTGTATTACTTTTGTATTCTTTTTGTCATGTCAGATTATGGTTTTCTTCCTTTTTGTGAAAGATATTGAATTAAGAAACATTTGCAAATTTAAATGCAATTTTAGGATCAATTTTTTGAAAAGAAGGTAAATTTAAAAAAACAAAAAATGGTAATATTTCCCAAAAGGGGCGGTAAAGCTCCCTTATTTTATGCACACATGTTGAAACTTGTGTCTAGATAATTATTATATGAAGACATAAGGAGCCCCATTGTTAGATGAAAATGTGACTAGTTATGACCACCTCTTTCTGTTAAACAAATATGTCAGACTTCAGATATGATTTTCTTTGGATTTGTTTGTTTTTATCTCAAAACTTAGGTTGTTGAGTAAAACCCTTCTTTAACCGTTGAAAACTTATTTGTTGTTGTTTTGAATAACGTATAGTAAGGAGATAAACTTAAATCGTCAAAAAATTTCAAGCAATTTTTTTAACTTCGAGCAAGAGTGTTAATTTTTGTTGTTGTTTTTTTTGTTGTTGTTTTTGGTTGTTGTTTTTTTCTTTGAAGGGGGTTGGTGTTGTGTTTATCTGTCAAGAATATGAATTTGTATAATTGTATAATGTGAAGTGTTCGAATTATTCATCTAATACCTTTAAAAAATGTTAAAATTAAAACCAAAAAAATACCATTTCCTATTTTAAACTTGAGGTTTCAATGACAGATATGCTTAAAATGAACAATCATGATGATAAAATATTCCTGGCACTGGGAAAATGGTTTCAAAATGTAAAATAAGCTATTAAGAACAAGTACATGTTTATAAGAATTTACAGCTGCTGTTCATGCTTGCGTTGCTGAATTCCATTCTTTGAAGTCAGATTAGACTATGAGAAATTCATGAAAGTTTATTTAATTTATGACATTCGTACCTTAATTTACAACAGACGATTTCTTATTTATAGTTAAATACCATGTAACTTAGCACTAATTCATTTTAAAACAACATGATAAAGTACACGTAGTACTGTGACATTTCATTTTAAATTTATAAAAGAAAAAATATTTAAGGTCCTGCTTTATTTTCTTTATTTTTATTTTTTATTTATTTATTTATAAAGAATTATGGTATATGAGATAAAGCATTGTCTTGTGCTTACAACAACAATAACAAAATTACTTGTATTATTGTGTACATTTGTAAAGTAAGTAGTTTATGAGCTCTTTGGTAATGGCAATGGCATTTAAGTCAAATGCTATCTTTTATTACAAATGCTATCTTAAATGTATAATTTAATTTTACTTGCCTAACTGTTGATGTAATATGTCGAATGAGAACCAGTTGTTTTATACATCACGTCGTAATTACAATGGCCAATATTCATAATATAATAAAGGACAATACAAACTGAATAAAATAAAATAAAAAGGAACCCATAAAGAACGTCAAAAACGGCAAGATTGAAAATGTTGAATGCTCGGGGTCTGATAGAGTCTATTCGAGGACGGTACTGTTTAATGCAAGATGTCACCCACGCCCATTAACAGCGGCTTATGCAGAATTCAACATTTTTAATAGGTAATGGTGAACTTTTGAATAAAGAAATTAATACAGATTCGCAAATGTGTCCATACGACACAATTCACAAATCATTAAAAGGGCATTCTGCAACGTATAGGTGATTATTTTAGGAAATAGGAGTGCGCAAATGACCTTATAATTTCGCACACAAGTTATTGCTACAGCCCTATTAAACATGATTACTAAATCGAAGAATATATTTTCAGCCCCGTCATGAAATTTAAAATAACTCACTGGAGCCCTTAATGAATCTGTTATTGTAAGGGCAACTTTCCTTATATGTTTAAATTTTCTTTGTCATATTCATTTCTTTCTGCAAAAGCAGTAACGAAATAAATGTCATGTACAGACGCAATTAAAACCGAGTCTGCAATTCTCTTGTAATTTTGTTGTGATAAATGCTTCCGAGGGATCACTTTATTTCCGGATTTTGATACTATCAATTTGCATATATGTGGTGACAAATATTCGCAATGTATTTATTACTTATCATAAACTCGGTGTCATAGTATAACATGTCAGAACATTTGTTCAATGCATGTAATTTAATTGTGCTTGAATATGATATATCAAACCGTTTATTATTACATTGATATATGTAACTACCTATCTGGTTTGTTTCAGGCTGTTTTAGGTATAGATGGATATTGGCATGTATAAACTATAAAAATGTACGGATAATACAACTGTCATAAATCCGCTACAAAAAGTTAACAATGATCAGTTTATTTCAGATCTACCATTACCAAGTTTGTTTTTTTAAAATTTGATCAATAAAAACAAATGCTATCATGACAATGTGTGATTAAATGGAAATTTATTGGCATATAAACATTATTCAAAGAGCGAGAATCTTTGATTTTATGACAAACTTCGTTCACGCACGCTCTGCAAATGCATACAAGACTTCCATCCTAAGGAAAAAACAAATTTTATTATTCGGAAATTGTTATGATCTAAATGTTAAAACTATTATTTGAACTCAAAATGTTTCATTTGGGAGACATTAATCAGGAGTCAAACGTCAATTCATTGTATTGCAGACAGGTTGTATCATTGTTTCAACTGCATTTTTTCCTTTTTAAATCCTGATTTTATTTTGTTTGCAAGTTGTTTCATGTTAAATGTTGCATTCTGCCTGTTTAAGCCGGGGCGTGAACGGTAGCTTTCAATTTCCATGTAAATTACCTCCATGAACATATTTCGAAACCTTCTCAATTTTGCCGTGTAAGGCTTTTTCGGGACTCTGCTTAAATTTCTATATTTCATAACATTTTCACGATTTCACTTGTGAACATCGTAAATAAAACTTTGTTCATTGAACGCCACCTTTCCTTGTTGATATTGTTCATCGTGTTTTGTTATTACATTCGTCTGCTTTATCAGGTTATATCAGCTTCATAAATCAGGTACGCTCTTTCGAAATACCACAGTATATCAAAAGAATATATGACCTTACAAAACCTTTGGATGTATATTTGACTTAACATTCCTAATAGTTAAGACATCTGCCAGTATACTAGGGCCACCCACGATGTAAAGCCAAGACACTTGTTGGTAGAAAAAAATATTTATGAAATCATGAAAACAAAATGCATCAGCCCAAAGCACTCCGCCAGATCGTTATAAATGCAAATTGCTTTTGTCTACCAGAAAATGTATATGTGAATAAAGAACATATCGCAAATTATTTTTTTCAGAAACAAGCCGTTTGGCTTACATTTGTCCTACCTTGCTTTAAGTAATAAGATCATTTTAGGGCACTTGCACCCGCATGGAATTATTTCATTATAATGAGTTTATATTGCTATAACGTTCTAGGATAACCAGTGCTTAAACTGAAACAGCATTACATCAACGTGACTTACTTATTCGTTTTCAAAACTATATAATAGTGTTAAGATATGGGCTCCCCCTGAGTTTCATAAGTTTCTCTAAATTAGGTGACACTTGTGCCGTTTGGTTATTTATCTTCAACTCTTCTACGGTAAATATCTCATTATTTTCCATTTTATCCACAATCCGTACCTCTCCGGCTTCTTTCCGTCTTTTTTATTGTCCATTTCACTTTATTTATCAAACCGAGTCTGCAAGTGGAGGCTGTAAAAGGGAGCCTCGTTAATATGATCAAAGATGCTATATTTTCGTTCAGCATGACGTTATTGTTGTGTGCACTTGCTTGTGGTCTTGAGTCCCTTCTTTTTTGTTTTTCCAGCATTCTTTCTTGAATACTGTATAGTCACTCTTTGAATATGGTGTTTGCTATGTTATTGTATTTTGACTTTTGTCTGTATTATGCAGGCTTTATCTCCTTTTGAAATTGCATTTTGTTTTAATTCCGCTCATTGTTTATTGATTAAGGCATGGCCCGCTTTTCATTGAATGGCACAAACGTGTGATATTGAAAGTTCCATAGTTCCATGATGGCTGTTGTATGTTCTTATACATCTGTGTGTGTTTCTTCATTTAAAATTATGTTTTAAGGTTTAAACTTAGCCTGGAGCGTGGACCGCAACTTTCACTTTCAAACCGAGCAATATAGAGTTTTTGGCGTGTTTTACGGATTTTTCCCCAATTTTATTTGTCAAATCAATTGGAACAATTTTACATTTTTACTGTTATTTATAAAATAGGGTATTTCTATCCAAAAACTATGTCCTTAATAAGCATGTTTTCAAGATAACAAGCGACAGATATACGCCTATTACGTACACATTTCAATAATGAATAATAGTGATAAATAATGGTTGATTGATCAATCACATTTACAATAAACACCCTTTTCAATTTCAGAATTACATCAGTAACAGTTTTGCATTTGCGTGTCTACGACTAGAAAACAACTAGATCCTTATGGTGGATACAAAAGAGAAAGTATAAATGTATTACCAATGTCATACGCATTACACAAATAATTGCAATTATCATACTATCATACATGTCATAGTCACAATGTCACACTCGCTCACAGTATTTAGTATTCGAGGAATCTATTTAATGCCAAAGTTATAACTTTATCATATGCTTGATATTACATGTACTATCAGTGTGGGAAGAAAAACCTGCTTATTGTATAGTTACAAAGCTGTTTTGCTCTATTTTCTGTATTATTTTTTGTGTCGCATAATTTTTTTAAGTTATGAATGCAACAATTAACACAATATTTGAAGTAGATTTTTGTTTCCTATTTATTAGCTTTCTTTAGTCAACTTTAACCTTGTTACGCAGTCAAGATGTGAAATGTATATAATTTGTTCTCATCAATTCAAGATTAATTTTAACACCCATTTTGCCCCTGTGACGTTATGTGCAATATTAAGTAGTTTTGACCATTATTGGCTTCATACGCAATAACAACGATGACAAAGAAATCAATGAGAAAATTAATTGAATGTTATACTAGATGTTAAGGGCAATAAACAATTTGTAGGCAGAAAACATTTAACATACAAGCTAAACAAACTGAGGCTTGTCATGGAATGACACAAACGTGTCATATTGAAGGTTTCATAATAACCGGCGTATGGACACATCTGCGGATGTTTCTAAATTCCAAATTTTACCCTTTCATAGTAAATTAAGCCGGTGCTAGGGACCGTTGACGGTAACTTGCACTTTCCATAACCGTTTATGAACACGCTCAATCAAACTTAGCCTGCAACATTTTTTTTGTTATTTTGTGCTTTATTTAGGGATTCTTTATATATACTTTCTATTTTACCAGAAAATAAATGCAAACGTTAAGTTTGTTGACTAAAAGTACAATCATGTAGTTTATTATGTACTTTTTACAATATACCTTTTTTCAACACATTCCATAAAGAAGGATAAGCGTTAGCAAAACACAACGAATAGAAAACAGCTCTTCAAATTATCAATATTAGACGGTCATTGTTATTAATAATAATACATTCGTCTTCGTTGTAATTCAATATAGAGAAAAAAATTGATTGTGTTGTGTCTATCAAATGCCAAAAAGAAAAAAAGTAATATCAATACTATGCTATGAAAATTACTATTGCGTTAAAAAAGCGGCGGAGTGTATGATAGAATTATGCAAATAAAATATATTTAATATGAAATAAAAATAAGCAGTCCTTTCTTTCAAAGATATAAGATCCTGTATGTTGTAATCAAGGATGTAACAACAGTTAAGTGAAATTTTATATATTTTATGTATATAATTATTCTTCTAAATTATCCAAGAATATGTTAGATATGTCTTTATGCGCATTATAAGTAAGCATTAAAATGTATGCATTCATTCCTTATTAAACAATTTGGCTTTATCGAAAAAAAAATTCTAATTACCTCCCTTTATTGACATGGAATTTAATTCGGTATTATCTTGACAAATACTAACAATAAAGATAAATATTAATTTGAGCATCATATTTATGATATTAATCCGTAAAAGATTGTGTATCAGGGTCTTTAAACAAACGCAATTTGATTTAATATTATGTTGAATACAAAATGTCAAAGGTCTTTATGGCCCAGATATGTTTTTACATTTATTTCCTAAAATCTTTTTATTTTTGGTGTCCGGGCTAGTTTCGGAAAAAGTAACACACTTGTTAATTACCCTAAACCATCTTGTCCTTCAGTTAATTTCTAGCGGGTAGATTTAGCATGGAAGTCAAAATACTACCTTTTAATACAAATAGTTTCAAATTCAGCAATATTTGCTTCATGTGATAAACATTTTACATGCTCTTGAAAATAAGTCAAAGATCTAAAACTCGTGTGTGCCTTTATTTGTTTCTGGGACATAATGTGCATTTAAACAAATTGTAGTTCGAAATGATTAAACAAATATTAACTGGAAACTATTATATTTTTATTGAACAGTCGGAACAATGAAATGCTACTCATGAATGGAGAGAACTTGAAGGTAAGCTAAATCTCGATTTGCGTATTAGTTGGCGTGAATTATATCTTTTTCGTCTTTTGTTTTCTTTCACAAAATACAATTAATTGACAACATACTTTATTTTGTCGGACAATTCACGAGAATTGTGCTCTTAATTGGTGGAAGTGAGAATCTTTTAACTATCAAACTGCTACAAATGTATGTGTCTCTTCAATTAACTTTGATAAACAGTTGTAAATGTTTTTATTCAACATCTTTCGTAAATTTCGTATTTTCCTAATTCGATTTTGTTTCTTGTATTGTATCCTGATACGTGATAAACACAAAATAATGTTCTCAATATGTTTACGTTAAAGACTTATTATAAATAGCAAATCTTTAGGTCATATGGTGCCGAAACAGGAAAATAAATTTGGCTAACTCTTGGTGTTACAAAGTTCAAAGCAATCTCTTCGGTGTTATCAGTAATTTAATAATTTGTTTAATATCCTGTACAGGGGAGATGCTCGAAAACTATGACATACAGACAATAAAAAGTTATAGTTAACTCTGTAGACACAGCGGAATATGCAATATCTCTCAAACCGTAAGTTCTCCTAGGAACGGCGGATGCGATTTGTGATACTCAACAAGTTCACTTAAAGTTGATTGAATTAATGATCTTGATGAGCATAAAACGTAACAAAAGAATATCTCTTTCATTTAGTCTAATTAAAAATCATTATACTTTTATTTTGATACTTCCTAAATTTATTTACTGACCGTTTATATATATATTGACATGACATTCATTTGGTCATGAAGTTCATGCTGACACATTCTTTACATTATATGTTAAAGGAATTAAATATTTGCACTGTTCTTTATTTCATTATTAATATAAAATGTTAATGGAAAGACAAATACAATAATGATGTCTGAGGTGTATTTTGCACACCGTCCAAATATTTGTTTACAGAACCATTTTCGTTTGAATACCAAGAAATTGGTGTTTCTGTAGAATCAAACGTTCGTAAAAACTAATAGAAAATTTATTGTGTGCTCAAGATTACCTACAAAAACTGCTTAAATATTAAAACTCAAGATCAACAAGGAAGGGCGGCATTCAATGACATTACTACCAACAAGGAGCCCAGCAGGACACCAAACGGGCACAGAATGGACGGGATATCATCACTATTTAAATAATACATCTTGAAAACAGAAAAAAGCCTATTAATGTTCAAAACATTTAACTGTACCTTAATTAAACAAAATGACATAAGAATAACTTTTGTTATTACATGTAAAAAAAGACAAAGACTTGTTAATTCATCCATGATAATATTTTTTTCTATTTAGGATTGATATTTTTTTTAAAAGTTTTAATTTTATTAGGAGGACACAATCCTACATATTTTATTTTGTTCCTTACCTCTCCTTCAATGTATTTTCATGAACAAATATTATTCTCTTTATCATGCAGAATTTTATCTTTAAAATAATAATGAATTTCTTTTTCTTCTTTGACATTTTAGAAACAACTACTATAGATAACGCCTGAGAATAGAAAAGAAAATTTGGTAGACGATGTATATTTCTTTTAATTCAAAATGCGAACCAATATATATTGGAATTTTTAATTCGCATGCAATAAAACAGACACTAGCACGATTGTCAACTGATTTGTATAGCTTTTTTATTCGATTACTGGAGTATTATGTGTTTTATAAAGTAGTAACATATATGAAGCTTATCTATACAAATGTATCTACCAGTTTTAAACTAAAAGCTAATTATTATAATTTGCAATGGCCCAAGATACCAAACGACACACGTTTATAGAACGACAAAAGGTTTCGCTAATTATGTACAAATTTAAAATTGACAAAGCATAGAAATGAAAGGTTATTAGAAAAGTGAAAGCAATCTTATATGAATATAAGCACTTTAGTCATTTTATTATAGCATCTGTATACATGTTATAGGTTAAGGTTAGACTGTCAAGTTATCATGACGATGTAGTAAACAAGAAAAGAAAATATATATAATTTTATATGATTAAAGCATATTATACAAAGTATTGCAAATGTCATATTTACAAGCCATGAACAAACGGATAATGATCTATTGAATAATAAATTATCGTAATGAAAAACTTCTATTTTATTTGATATTATACGTTTGACAAAGGCACAGTTTTCAAACTTTCGTGCAATTAAAAAATGAACAGCAGACACGGGGGAAAACAACAGCCAGCGTATTCTTTGCTTATTAAATGTTGCCCCATGAATACATGTATACAAAACGTACTGTGCTGTACACGCATTCTCAATACCATTTACAAATATTAAATCACGGAAAGTGAAAAAAATGATGTTCAGAGATTATAAAAATAATGTTTGAATATGGAAAAAGAACATCTCCCGGACATAAATTTGAATTCTTGCAAACAAGATACGAACCATGTTCTCTCAGTTCCATATCAAATTGAGCAGGTCATTCTTAAAAAAACAGGCACAGAAATGTACGTTACTTGAGTGTCCCTTAAATTAGCAGCTCATAATCATGTAACTGTTGAACACGTCAGTAATTTTGTTTTCACAATTCCCTTTTCAAAAGATGTATGATGGAAATAAACACATTTTTTTTGTTAAATTATACCAATATATTCAGGTTTTTTGGAATGTTAAAAAAAATAACAAATTTTTCAGATGAATGGTACATATTTTTCTGTTTCAATGCATACTTCGAAGTTTTTACAGATTTATCAATGAAAAGCAGTTCGACATTTGAATTTTATTGGTTATTTATGATACATATAAACTCCTAGTTGTAAACTAATTCATGCTTGTAGCAGTTGTTTTTTCACACCAAATGCCTTAAAAGTAATGTAATAATTTTGTAACGTACATTTCAGTTTGATACAAAAAATATCAACAGTGAATTCATTAAGAAAATCTGACAGTAATGGGAAAATTTAAAATATTTCTGTTTGGTATTTATTCCTTTTCTAAACATTTGAACAATTAACTAAAAAAAATCAACAACGCTTGGTCAGATAAGATATTGTATATGTATACAGAAATAAGATGTATTTTAATTGATGATTCTGTTCATATAACTAAAGGTAAAACGTGCATGTAAACAACATTATATGTGCATATTTAACCCTTTATGACAACATACGTGTGTGACAAAATGCTTTAAAATATCAATCTTAAGCATTTTTGAAGACTTTCTTAAAGACTTGATTAAAAACTGTTTTCAACTCTCATTGGTAACGTACATTTCAGTTTTCTGGCATGGATGTTGCACATAAAAAGACACCAATTCATATTTAAAATTGTAAACAAAATGTTTCTTTTTTAAATTTTTAAAACAACAAACATTTTTGTTTTATAAATTAATTTAAAAACACATGTGATCATGCTTGTATGCTACGTTATTCATTGTTAGGAGGATAATTTTACAACAATGTCCAGAAATGTTTTGAGCTTCATTATGGTGTAATTGATAAAATTTGTTGCATTTTTATGCAAAAAAAAAAAACAAATCAAAAACAAGTTTTACTATCGCAAACTCCAATTTTATGTGCAACTTTTCAAGTAACAAACATTTGAATATGATTTGTCGAAAGTCCTGTTAATATCTTTCATTAGAAAATCGCATGTTTTAAGACATTATGAATACCAAAATCACATTTGTGAAAAGCATGTAAAAATTAATGCTTTGGAAGTGTGACACATTAACTTGATAATTTTGTTGCTTTACATTATATACCAGTGTTCTGTACACAAAAAGGTAACTTCTGGAAAAAAATCATTTACTTTATACGGAACATTACTTATATGAACATTGTTTGCTTTTATTTTATAAAACATTGTTTCGTTTCATTTCTCGCTTTGTTAGTCAAATATTTCGGATTCTGTAATAAGTAATTCTACAATAACGCTCTTTCCAAAGATAACTTTTGGTATCTTTCAGCTCTTGTTCTCTACATGTAACCTTTTTGAGCCCTGAATTTCGGTCTGAAATGTACGTTGCTACAATTGAAATGTACGTTGATTGTTGTTGATGTTAATGTAAGTGAGAAATCATTGTTTTGTAGACCTTTATAGTTCATACACAATGCACATTTGGGTGTGCAGATGCTAGAGAAAAGATTAAAAATGTTCAATATCATCACAACTGTTGAAATTAAACAACCACATATTGTACTAGTCCCAAGTTCTGTAGATAAAAAAATGCCTGAATAAAATTCATATGCAACTGATGCAAATACAGTTATATTTACTTTGTTTTCGTTTCTTATCATCCTATTCTTACTTGTTATTACATGAAAAAAATATTCATAGAGTAACTTTTAAGAATTCAGGAGATACTTTTCATTGAAATTACTAATACTAGTTTTGAAAGTTTTGATAGTTTACGGACACATTTATTTTTTGCACCTCAGACGATGCAATTTCAAACAACAAACAACAGTTTTAAACATTTCAGGTAATACACCAAAGCAATTATTGCAATTATTGTGATAGCAAGAATAACATTTTAAATAACTAAGTAGGAAAACTTAAAGTAAAATAACAAAATAATTTCCACATTCTCATAATAAAGGATCCCTAAAGAACGATCAAAACGGCAAAATTGAACGTGTTGATGGCTCGGTTTGTTTGAGTTTTTTTGGCATGTTCATAAACGGTACTTGAAAGTGCTAGATACCGTACACGTCCACCCGTTTATTGTTATAAGAACTTTTACTGTAATTAATACGACAAAACTCTTAAAAATGTCTATGCTTTTCTTGACATTAAGATTTTAATTATTTTGTACCAATACGTGATGATATGATTGAAGTAAACTTTTGCAGTAAAAATCATAAGTGGGTTTATGATCAGCCAATATTGAGTTTAAATCGAAATTCCAGTTTCACATTATCAATGATTTATTTATGAGATTAAAGAGCAAAGTCTGATTTGCTGTTATGTATGACTAGAGAACTTTGTCTAAGAGACATACACCTTTGATGATATTACATTTTGCTTTTATGCACTCTCTGCATTAGTGACATGAGTTAAAAATAATAAACAAACGTTTTTAATTCGAAAACTACCGGTATTTTTATTTCAGCAGTAATTAGAATATGACATATGGGAATCAGGTATCAGAAGCTTTTATACTTAAACTCGATTTGTATTTATGTAGGCGTTTTATATCTGCTTTTTTAATCAATCTTTATGTTGTACAGCAAAAAGCATTGATTGACAATACACCTTTTAGCCAAAGTGTTAAAGATCTAGTATCTTTAAATAAATGGAGACATTAAAACTATACCGTTTAATGCTTTGCAATTCATTTAAACCAACTTCAATTATCATAAAAATGTAACATAATAATGAACAGTAGTGAATATGTTAATATTTGAAATTATATTATGACAATCGTAATAATTCAGTGTTTACATTGTTAACTAAATAATAAAAATCTAAAGACTTAATTATCATAGTATCAAGGAAGGGATGTTATGCATGCTACAAGTTATAGAAGCCTCCTTAATTCTTGGTTTAAATGAAATGGATATATTAACATATTTGCGAACATCACATCAAGTTTCACAGCTAAAACGAAAGAACAAACAAAAAAGACGTCAATATCAGAAAGTTTGCCCATTTACAAATTCTTCTTCTAGTTAGCGTGAAAGAATTATCAGCATCTTTGTAAAAGTGTTAGATCAATTTAATATTTCTATTTCAATTGCATTGATATACTAGTATTTAATAGCATGTAAACATTAGCATACAAAATCATTCTATTGAATTGTACCTCCAGTTGTGAATTTCTCATCTAGATCAAATTTAAAAAAGAGTGCCAGAAATTTTCATTTAAAAAGGAAGACAAACATGATGACATTTCAAAAGTTTCTACTGCACCTTGTTTGATTGTAATTTATTACGAGTATTGATCTTACTTCGGTATGTATAGGACGAATGATTTTAAGATACAATATGAAATTGCTGTCAATTTTCATCATAGCTACATGGTGATATTGCTACCAATTGTCATTATAGTTATAGTTACTATATGATAATGCTGTCAATTTTCATTTTAGCTGCAATACGATTTTGCCGTTAATTTTAATTGAAGTTACCCTTAATAAATAATGACTGCTGTCAATTTTTATTATAACTACAATATAGCATTGGTCCCAACTTTAATTATAACTACACCATGACAGCGCTGTCAATGCTGTCAATTTTCATTATAGCTTAATAAGAAATTCCTTCTAGTTTCATTATAGCTACAATGTGATTTTGCTGTAAAGTTTTCATTATACATTTAGTTTCAATATGACGTTGCTGTCAATTTTTATTATAGCTACACTATGATATTGATATCAACCTTTATTATCTCTTCATATGACATTGTTGTCAATTTTAATTATAGTTACAATATGACATAGCTGTCAATTTTTATTATAGCTACAATATGAAATTGCTGTCAATTTTCATTATAGCTGGAATAAATAATGACATTGCTATCAATTGTAGCCAACCACTTATATAATCACGTCATTTATGTCAATCTTTGTCAAATCATTTTCTGGAAATGTATGATCCGAAGTCTGTCTTAAGCCTTGCCCATAAATTTACGACAAAAAGGTGATTCTACTCTTCATGTGGACCACCTGCGATATTAATCTATTAGAACATAAAAAGAACGCCTTAAGACTTTTGTAGTAATCGCCGGACTTATAAAACAAGAAACACATAAATGTATGTTTGAAACATTTTGTAAAGAATTATTTCTTCTACGTGAACTTTTCACCCTTTAGATGTATTGTAAAAAACAACGTTCGTTTATAACCTTTTTAATTACTACATACAGTGTTTAAATGTCAATTTAATAGCAACCGAGGTTTTGGTATCGCGTTTCTGCGTCTCCAATTAGTTAGGTAAATAATATTAACTACTTCTATTTACTACCTTGTATTGTTATATTTTAACATATATCCTTATTTAAATTTCTTTCTTCACATTCAGTAACAAAATATCATGTAAACTTGATATTCTTAATATAATGTTATCCTTTAATAGCATAAATAAACATTTAAAAAACTGTTTATACCGTGTATGAATCGTTTGCAATTTATTTAGTTCATACCATGCTAAATCCCTAAATAGACGTGTCAATATTTCAATTTAAAAATTGTTTCTAAAATTGTAAATGCTCGGAGGCAATGGGTACAAACATATTGTATCAAATGATCTTCTTAACGGTGGTCCTGCGATGATTAATTTGGGGATGCACTAATTGAATCTTTCCCTTTCTGGTTGATTACTGCCATATAAAATTTGGTTCAATATAGGATATGAGGTAAATGAAAAAATACATTTTGATTTACAAAATTATTCATTATCACTTATACATGCTGTTAGCAAAAAAGAAATTCTTAACCATACAAAAACATTATAGCATAACTAAAAACGGCGGTTAATAAAGTACATATCCTTGGAAATCACAGATTAACACTATCTTAGACATTTATGTATTGCTACAAGTCTAAGTTGGAATGTCTTGCTTTTATCTATAAAATGATTTTGATTCTGATGTAAAGATGTAACGAAGTAAAACAGTTACGTCAGAAAGTGTTCCATTTGTCAGCATAATGTTTCAATCGAACTTCAATTATGAATTATATAACAGATCAATGTAAGAGATTAGATGTATTGAGTAATATACAAGAGACACGAACCTTTGATGTGATCATGCACTCTCTGCAACGCTCTTTGCATTTGAATTCAAGGCGCTCTTAATTAGGTAGATTTTTTTCGAAAACAGTAACCTTGTTTCTACATCAGTCATGGAAACATGAATGGCTCCCCATGGCATTCGAGCTCGAAAACTCAAAGAGCCAATTTGCTGATTTATAATCGTGTTTTATAACTCTTATATCTGTAATGTTTATAACAAGTAAAGGTTAATGTATATTATTTTATTACATACTTTTAGTGAGAGTGTGAGTGAGTACAGCTTTAAGTCATTCGACTGGCGTTGGTGCTGCAAATTTTACTGGGTAGATAAAACGTTAATAATATACTTTGATATATAGATTAAAGAATTCATTGCACTCCAGATAACCATTTTTATATTTACTTTATATCAAATATCGCTAAACACGTTTTGTCTTATTTTTAAAATTGAAATAGTAAATCCCCTCATATCTTAATTCTTTCCTTTTGTATACTTTAAACCGATTTTGTCATTTGCCCAGTTTGACTAAGTGGTTGCCTTTAACGGTTGATGCATACGGAATTGATCAACCGTTTACACCTGTGTGATTGTAAGAGGCAGCTAAATAGATCAAAACAACTTGACTCAATGCATCTCTGAGTTCCAGAAGTGAAGTGGTTTTGACCCCAGGTGTTGCTTTTAAGTTTTAACACCCGAGGTAAGTCAAAATCGTCTTTCTTGGATCGGCGCCATATGACCTATACTGTGTTGGTGATGGTGCGCCGTTGAAACAAACAAAAGTAATTTGTCATCATTTTACTTACAATTAATGCTATCATTCATCAAAGAAAACAACAACAACAAAAAACAAAACAAAACAAAAACGAAGTTTAAGAGTTTTATAGATAAAGTGTCAAAAACTAAAATAATATGTTCTCAGTGGATTGACATCAATATCCCTTAAATTTTCATACTGTATAATGTCTGCAATTTTTGTCTTTACACCTTGAATGTTGACCTTTATATCTATAACATGGTAGACATGAGCTTAACCGTTCACATTTAAATTAAGTATGTACTTTTTAAGTCTGTTTATTCCTCATCTGTGATAAATACTTTTACTGTGATCAAATCCACAAACCAAGTGTCAAAGGTAACTGTTTTAAATTTTAAAAAGACAAACAAATAGACTCCATTCAGCCGCCCCGTACATTCAGTCAAAGATGTTATATTTCAATTCCTTGAAGAGAACCGCCGCATAGTATCTTGCATTACAATTTTGCCATTTCCATTTTACATTTTTAACTCTAGCTTAAGCCTAGGTTAATGGGCGTGGACGGTTGCGTGTGAGAAACAATTTATCACATTGTGGGTTTGTTTTATACAAGATTACTTACAAATATAATTGTCTGTTCACGCATTTTGCAGATTTTTTTTTGACGCAGTATCACAATTTAAGTTTGACAGCTGTGACCTAATGGTTAAGATTAACATGTCATCACAGGATATCGTGGATTCAAACTTCCTAGGGTCATGACCATGTTTCATCCTAATTTTGTTAACAACGATATAAAATCCTTAACTGAAAACAATAACCCCGGTTTTAATCATCATACTAACCATAGATATTTTATGATATATGATTCTTTATGGCAAAATAAAAGTGTTATTTGGCTGCATCAAATTTATTAACCATAAAAATTTAAATACAATTTTGTCTAGCATGGAACTTGAGCATAAATAAGGAAACATCAATTTTTATAAAATGTCTCCAGTGTCATAAACCATTAAAACGTCCGGATACCACCCACAGAGCAATTCCAGTAGCATTAACACATATCTAACGTGCGTTGCATATACAGATTAATCATTTTTCGAACTAACCCAAAGTTCATATTTTCACAAATGTAATAAAACTTACAATACCTATTTATTGAACTTCATAGCACCTTTTTTGTAGGTATTAAATGCTTATACTACTGTAAGTCAGTCAATCAACATAAAAATATATATCTGGGAGTGGTTGATCTTTAATAACAATTTCGATGTACAGTGTAGGCCATGCTTATTTACAGAAGATAATACTCGTCAGAATGTTTGCTAATACAAAGAAAATATTGACTTTAAACTAAGTAAAGGTTACAAATAATATACTTGTTTAACAAATATTAAAACATAGTGCGCAATGATATACGTTATTAATAGTTAAGTAGCACTATCAATTAAGTAATGTATGAATATTAATTTGACTCTGGTCAGAATAAAACCAACACATTATTGAAAACACTTTCACCTACTTAGATTAATCATTAATCAATCCAGGAAGTGACTCATGTAAACCATGCATATACCGTAATTCCAATGTCAATATTGACCAATATGCACTTATTAACGATTCTGATTTTCTTCAATTTCTCTGTTTTACTTGTGTTTGATCATTCCTAGTATAAGGGTCGTTGTTGCACTCGGAGAAAGTTATACCATTTTTCTCGCATCATTAAGTGTTCTGACTAAAGCATAAGCTTTGATATCACCATTTAAACCAGGAAAGGTATTCACTTAAATCACTGAAATATTGAATATAATCATAGGTGAGCAAAGCTAACAATGTCGCTTTTAAGACTTTAATTCAATATTGTTTCTAGTGAAACAAAATGTTCACTATGTTTTTGCTTATCATATCATTGAAAATGCTGTTTAAGAATTCTAAAGTCCAACGCATAAGTGGTTTATAATATATGCTATAAGGAAAAGTTTGTGACTCTAATAGCGAGTATATTAAAATGAAACCAGAAAAGTCGTCATTGGGGCTATAAACGGTCATACGCGGCTTAACAAACTCTGATTCTCTTCGGAAGTTTAATTTCACCCATTTCATTTTTCCGTTTAGAAAACACATTTTGTTTTACTTGGAGACCATAAGCCGATTTTAAGTAAGTAGCACGTTTGTTTCACATTGAAAGTTCAATGATAATTGCCGTACGTTACTTGTCTTGTTACCTTTGTAATTGCTTACTAATTCCACACTGATCGGCCTTTTATTTTTAGAACCCTCAGATACCATATTTTATTATCCAAATAAATGTTGGCATAAAAAGAAGATTTTTTTATTCTCAAATAATTTTGCAAGATGTTCATTTCTATACATACATCTTTTATATACCCGCGATTTTCGTGTCTCGCTAAATAATATGCAATCGCAATTTATTTGTCTTAGGAAATAATGTGCGATATTCCAGGATTCAAATTTAGTTTATGTATGTATATGACCGTATATATATAAGCATGTGAAATGGTAAAAGGACAAAGGATTACAATCAAATGCACCGGGCAACATTGTTAAAGGACGAATATAATCAATTAAAGTATGTGCCTTAAAAGCCAAATTGATACTCTAAACCAATAAGGCCGTAATAAATTTACGAACTTAACAAAACATGTTAGGAAACTGTATAAAAGATCTATAAACTTCTAATATTTCCCAAATAAATCTTATCAAATTGTAATTTTCGAAACAAAGGTTGAAACCTACGCATAATAACGAGAAAAAAACGAGAAAATACTGTGATAACTTATCTCAGGATCTCTGATACTATTTAATAAATGTCTCCAAAGTAAAGGATCTTATGTCAGGTATTTGAGTTATTGTAAAAACGATAAAGCGACTTTTAAAGGCAATAAAGTGAAGAATCAAAATCATTTGCCATCTCCCACACTCCCACTCTCATAGAAATCATTTTTATCACAATATTTCTACCTACTATTATGAGAAAGAATAACTAATTTTGTTTTTCTTGATATAGGTGAATGTTTTCAGGACGGATGGACTTATAACAAACATAAATCCTTTTTATTTCCACACTGAAAAAGTCTAATATAATCCTTTAACTAGAGAGCCTTTATACAGGAATATTTTAAGAACAGTAACTGAAAAACATAGAAGATTATATCAAAATCAATTTTTTTATCAAAAATGTTCTTATAAATGTCGATGCTATGGGTCGTTAATTGCTTCTGTTTATCGATACATATCTAATTTAATCAAATCATGCTTAATTTAATTGGTGGATGTTTAATAACAACCACTAATATGACTGTTAAATTTAAGCCTACTGAAGCAACAAAACAATTATATCTACATGTATATAGAGAAGTGAATAAAATGTGTAAATGACTTTTAACGCATAATATTAAGTTTATCTCATAAAAAATACCACAGTATTAGAATGTGCAACAAGTATCTGCTAAATATCAGTAAAAAGAATTGATATGTGACCACAAACTTCATTATATGTTATGTTAAAGAAAATATGTGTCAGTGCTGCAAAAACATACCAGCATAAAACCAAGATATGAATCACGTGATGTATGTAATTAGTGCACAGATGTTTCGAAAAAGAACATTGTAAGCTACTATCTATCCTTGACATGTTTTAAGCAAATAAATGATAAAAACAATAACACTTCACATTTAATTGGTTAAAAACAATGTGCGTAGGTTTACAATTTGTTATATGAATTATACTGATTAAAGAAAGTTGTAACCACTGAAACCTTTCTTAATGGCAAACAAAAGGGCCGAGCCATGACATAACCAGCATAGTGCGTTTGCAACCAGTATGGATCCAGACCAGCGTGCACATCCGATACCAGTAAGGCATAATGTTTATCATGAAATTATTCTCAGAGCATTGGTTTGTTATTTTCTACTTAACAATATCTGTTTGTTGTTGTTTTTATTTTTGTTGTTGTTTTGTTGTTGTTGTTGTTGTTGTTTTACGATAGACCAAGCCTTGAACTAACAGTAACATATACATATTTGAAAATCTGGAAATACGTTATCTAGGCAAACGAACTTTTCTTGTGAACAGTAAGTTCAGTATAACAAAAATATGATAGCTCTATAATGAAAAGAGATAAAAATGTTCATAAAAAATAAATTGACACGTTATATGAAAGAAAACGCTATTGACATTTTTTTTTATTTTTCATGTCATATGGCCTGAATAATTGTTTTGAAATGAGCTTGTGGTCTAAGAATCATAAATCTACTATTCCGAAAGGGAAGTAGTGTAATTCAAAGCATCACAAAGTATTGTATATATTTTTTACAATATTAACTTCGAAAAATTCATACAAAAATGTATGATATAGGCAGACAGTCGTAATCGTATTGTTTAATCTTTTTCGCAATGTTATAAGATATCTGTTCACAAGGGACAGTTACTAGATTTAAGCCACAAAGAATGTTCAAAATGTATTCGTTGAAAGCCAATAAGCAAAGTCCCAATACATTTATATAACAGATAATTTAGAATCATTGTAACCGACCCAAGTGTAAATTGTTGTAACAACTTGATTCCAACAATGCATCATTCTTCCTATTTCATTGGACTTGACGGCAAGAAATAAATTGTGACAATTCCCAAGATATATTCATTATTGTATTATGCAATTTTCAGCAATTTAATTACTCTCGTCTTCTGTTGTCAAAGCTTAAATCTTAAAATGTGTATTCAGTAAATCTACTTATTGCAGACATCTAAAATATTTAAGATTAAACCGCTTGATATTTCGGAATAAGTTGAGAACTACATAATTTGTCTTTATCAAAAGACAAACTAATTTAGAAAATGACTGTATGACCCTGATCTTTTAAAATATGTTTCAATTTTCATATAGTTATGACAAATATACGAACTCTTGATATCATTTGATTGAAATAAAGAAATTGTTGCTTATTTGACAATCGTAAACATTTCAAACAATTTAGATATCGACATAAGTCTGGAGAAGAATCCAAATCGTAACGCTGGAAATATGTCATTTTTTTTTTTCATTAAGGCAATGCTTCTGAATGCTTTTCAATTTTGCTCCCGAGATGTGACTTACTCGGAAAGGTGACATTAACAAAAGCCGTTTTATGTTTGCTGCCGTCACAGAACATGATGCATTGCCAGTATTGTCCTTCCTCCAGCAAACAAAGAACAGGTTAAGGAAGATTGGCATGAAAAAGACGTCCCCGATAAGACTTCAAGAGTGGACCGGCATGGACGCTGAGATTTCCAGCGCCTAGCTAAAGTTATACTCAAAACAACAAAAGCTTCTGAATGACAATTTTGGTGCAAAATAATTTTATATTTTAATTAAACTACCATATCTGGATATGATTGACAATTACTTTGTCTGGCTCGTGACGGTGCAATATGAAGTAGATAATTAGGCGTGTGAAATAACAGTGCACGATAGCAAAAAGCGATATATATAAGATATTTAAAAAAACAACGTTCGATGCCAACAATTACCGTTGATTGTATAGCATTTGCCAATTCACATAATTGATTCTTGTTATATATAGTAAATATTATTTTCTTTAAATAAGTTTTGTTTTTTCTATGCATTTCTTTTTACATTATTTCTTTTTTTCACAAATTAGCAATATTTGTTCAGGAAATAAATGTAATTTGTATCAAAACACGGGTACTGTTACAATATAAAGAACATTCATAATAACAATTATGGCAAAAATGAAATCAGTAAAAAAGGGAGCAGAGGGAAAAAATCTGCATTTTTACAGAAAATGAAACCGAATTATAAAATAGTTCCAAACATCAGCACTGAATAAAAAAAAGCCGAAATACTAAAACAGAAAAGATTATAAATTAATCTCTCTTTCGGAAAATAAGCAATTAACAATTACGTGTGTTTTCCTTTCTGTCGGCGTAGACATACAAATTATACATTCTATTTTATTTTTATAAATGCATTTGCCCTGATTTCAGAATACATGTCATTGATTTATACAAATAAATTAGGCATAAATCATGTGCCGATTGTGTCAAAAACGAAAAATAAACACTTCACAAAATCAACAACAAAATTCACTTAAATCATCAATTCATTTTAGAATGTTCATTGTAATTAAAATCATTAATGTGTTAGTTTTAAAAAATGACATTTGTTCATAATTCAATGATATTTCATAATATTTAGTTGACATTTTCCGATTGGCATGCTGAAATATCTAAAGAGCTAGACAAACTGAATTGAATTTGCCTTTCGATATCTTTTGAATGTGCTTCAAGTAATTTGTTTTCAATTGTTGCTAAAGTGTGTGTATTTAAGAATAATTTGTCTTCCTATGTTATAAGAAAGCCTATGTGAATGCAACAGTTGAATAAACACTCAGAGATGTCGGTTAAATATTTCACAATATTTAAAATTCTTTGTAACATGAAATTCATGACATTCATGGCATACGGTCTTTATTGATGGTTATAATATAAATGTGTTTTTTATCACTTTTTTACACACTTTTCCCTTCCAGAAAAGTGTTTTCTTGAAAAATTTGATACTTTAAGAAAAACGAACAGTTCCTAACGAACATGCATTTTAACCAATCGTCAAAGTAAAAACATACCTGGATCGGTGAAAAATCTGCGTGAACCGTACCCGAAAAGTCACGAATATGGTCACATTATATTACATAACTTAATGTTGTTCTCGTTTCCATTGTTTTAGTATACCGATCTTGTAATATGAAACTGATAGCTATATTTTATAATACGGCTTTAAAACTATGCTGTCGTGTTTTACTTACAAACAAATTTAGTCATTTGTTGTTTTTTGAAGATAATTGTGTATAAGAAAATATCTTAGAAGGTAAACTAACTGTCCCTACACTATATATGGCTTGCAACCGCTAATCTGGGTCTATAACCTGTCAACTGGCTTCATTGTGCATTTATGATACTTGCAGCTTTAAAAAAAATTATAACAAAACTTTGCAGTTAATATGAATATATATATTAGACATAACAAAAATGAACGTTTCAATTAGCAGTATAATAATTATAAATTTTGTTTTGATACACAATTGTCAATTTGTCTTAATGATATACGTAAGCAAATCATTGAAAAGTCGAGTTGGAAATAAGTTAAGTCGTTTTTTTAATGATTTTCTACGGGAGTTTGATGGTTGATTTTACGTGAAACCGAAGATACCTATATTATTGAGAAAAGCAGACATTTATAACAGAATAGCAAACATAATTGTATAAAATTAAAGGCCAATCGACCTTTGTAATCAATGATTCGCTAGAAATTAAATTAAAGACACTGGTTATAATATTAGTTAACATTACCAATATTTTGTAAAAAGATCAGTCTCTTTCTTATAACTTTTACATAGAAAATAATTAAAACACGGCAATTTGTCAAGCAAAGGAAATGACGGCATAGTACGTTCTTGTGGATAATGCCATTCACATTTGACAATTTTCTTTTATGCTTAAAAAATGATATTCATAATATTGTATGAAATGAAAAGTTGATAATTATTGATTTTAATTAAATAAACCCGGAATGTTTTTCTCTAACGAGTTTTATTTTTAAGCTATGAATTAAGAAAAGAAGAAAACTATCTTTTATTGCTTAGTCACTAGTGAGATTTAATTTATATTTTGATATAAATCTAACAGATAAATCATCGTTCCTTCTATTTTCAAGGATTGGTACTAAGTATGTTTAGATATTCAAATTTTTTTATTGCTATAAACGTCACGACTGGTTGATTGATGATAAACATTGAATGACATGTCCAAAAAAAAACCAATATTAATTATGTTCGGTTTGCCTAAACAGGAAAAGTACATTGTAATGATGGAGCATCATTTATGGCAACATTATTATTCTATACAACATATATTAATTATAACAGTGACGTCAATATGTAAGGCACGTCTGAAACGAGCAATGTCAACAAAATCAACGACAAAATCAACTTAAATCATCAACACATTTTCAAAAGTTAGTTTTATAAAATGACATTTATTAATACTTCAATTGCATTTCATAATATTTAGTTGACATTTTCCGATTGGGATGCTGAACTATCTAACGAACTAGACAAACTGATTTGAATATGCCTTTAGATATCTTTTGAACGTGCTTCAAGTAATTTGTTTTCAATTGTTGCTAAAGTGTGTGTACTTAAGAATAATTCGTCTTCCTATGTAACTAGAAAGCCGATGTGAATGCAGCAGTTGAACAAACACTAAGTGATATCGGTTAAGTATTTTACAATATTTAAAAATATTTTGAAACATGAAATTCATGACACAAGGCCTTTGTTGATGGTTAAAATATAAACGTATTTTGTTTCAACTTTTTACATACATTTTTTTTTACAATTGACGATGACTATGGTTTTAATTGTGTCAACAACTCAAACGTTGTAGTCATTCCCTTCCATAAGGAGAAAAATATATTTTCAAAACGTTTTGCCTTGAAACATTTGAAATATTGAAACATTAAGGAAAACAATCCTAACGAACATGCGTTTTAACCAATCAAAAATAGTTTACGTATTGTTTACGGATTATTTTGCAAGAAAATTATGACAGGCAACTCGCAAAAAAAACAAAAAAATAATGAGGTACCAACAATAAAAGAAAAGAAAAATGCCCCTGAAGAAGGCTTAAAACATTACAGGTTCGGTGTGATTAAAGTATGTTCATGGAAGGTAGTTGGTAAGTTCAAACTACCCTCCACGTCCATAGCTTTGGCTTAAGCATTATTCAGTAATCTTTCGCAGCAAGTTTTACTTTTTGAAGTAAAAAAAATCTGCAAATTCTTTCTTCTGCCGATGATCATTGAACACTTAGTATGAAATTAAAAGCGGCGAATTATCTGCAAGTTACATAATACGCGTGTCCTTAATAGCAAATTATCACACTGAAATCAGATTCATGTTTGGGCATTATTATAATTTCTTTACGATGATACTTTAAAACATTCTATCTGAGAAGCATACACTTCGTAAATCTGATCACAAAATTCCAAGGTAATATTTCAATATCCATAAAAAATTTGATGAAATTAAAACACGAATTGCCAAGCATGTATTATGACAATATCAAATGTATTTGATTTTTGGAAATGCAAATTTAAAAAGACTTAGTGTTTTTCTTTTAAATTTATATGTTAAACTCAAATAAAGATTATTATCAATTCTAACACTCTTCATAATTTTGTCACCGTATCTATTAAAATGTGTTTCGTACCTTTTCATAATCTTTATGAAAATATGCTACAACATCACTGGGCGTAGTAATTCTATAAAATGTTGCATTAATTTTTCTGGGAAGCATTGAAAAAGAACGGACGACTTGCTAGAAATCGCTTGTTGTGATAAATTAGTTTGAACTGTCCCCCTCAGCCACGGCTGTTAAAACAAATCTGTACTCAAATATTCTCACATACAATTCAGGGGTTTTCAAATTTTGATTAACCGTGGGTAGCGGCCATAATTACGGGTACTCTGTGTCTAATTTGATCAAAATCGGTTGATTTACAGCAAAGTTATAAATAAAATCATACCTGAATCGCTGAAAAATGTGTGTGTCTTAAGTATGGCCACATTGCATTACATAGCTTAACGTTGTTTTCATTTCTATTGTTTTAGTATACCGATCTTTTGATATGATACTGTTAGCCATATATTATAATATGGCTATAAAACCATGCTTTTGTGTTTTACTTAAAAACATATTTAGTCCATTTATAAAAAGGTATTTAAGCTGCACGCCTCCAGATGAGCAAAAATATTTCGATAAAATCAAACCTGAGAAAAATGTAGTCAGATTTTAGGAAAGGTTTAAAGATTCAAAATTCTGGTAAATTTACATGTTATGTGTGATTAATGACCGAATCTTTCAGTATTTATAACTATATTTCTACTGCTTCACTAACGCAGTAAGGGCTATTTTGTATATGTTGACCCCTTAATAGTAATTTGCATAGGTTGTAAGTGCCATTGATAATGTGTAAATTGCATTATTTTAGCAGTTTCACAATATCACACTGCTAAATACATTTTCAAATTTTCATGAAAATTAGCATGATCTGGATGCGTGCTGCTTTAATAATATTCAGAATGGAAGATGTATTTCTAGTTATTCCGCTTTTGAACAAAACATTATATTTAAATTGAATTGGTCTATAAAGCGAAGTCTGTAATACAATTATAAAATGCGTTGACAGTACAGTAGAATCCCTCCTTAAGACCACCCCGGAATTAAGACCACCCCACTATTAAGACCATTTTTTATAAGAATGGAATTTTCTGTTCTTTATGTCAATGGTTACATGATCCAGAATTAAGACCACCTCGCTTATCCACTTTTAAGACCACCAGATTCAGTCCAAATTCTCTATTTTGTTCTTTATTTGACCCCACTATTGAGACCACAGATTTAAAGTCAACACCTACCTAGATCTTTAATTTGTTGTTATGTTGTAATTTTCTGCTTAAATGCTCTTAGGCATAACACTTCATTTCACAAGGTGTCAAAAACACCTTTTATTATTGGGATATTGTATGAAATAAGGTGAAAAAGTAGATTTTAGAGTGGTTAAATGTTGCTTTAAGCACATTGATTTTGCTATGAATTTAATTCTTATTTGATGAGTGTATTATGTACATCATAATTATAATAATTAATATTGAAATCATATCAAATAGAATTTGATATTTAAGTTCTTCAGAAATGTTTTCTTCCCATCAGATGTAACATTATAACATACTTTAATATTTGCAGGTTAAGATACATATTGTTTATTCACACAAAATTACTAAAATAGAACATGGTCGTAAAGTGTGTAAGCAATAAGAATACTCACAATTAAGACCACCCCGCAATTAAGACCACTTTGGTCCAGTCCCGATGGCGGTCTTAATTGAGGGTTTTTATTGTATTTAAGACAAAACAACAAACCTAGAAATAATCAAAAAGGATATCTACGAAAGACCGGTAGTGCCATTTCGACTTCACGAATTCCTGATTTCATATTCATGAATTCACATATTTAACTTCGTGAATTCACGTTTTCAACATACGGAATTCATGAATTCACGATTTCAGCTTCATGAATTCACGATGTTAACTTCATGAATTCACAATTTCAACTTCACGAATTCACGATTTCAACTTCATGAATTCACGATTTCAGCTTCAAGAATTCACGATTTCAGCTTCATGAATTCACAATTTTAACTTCAATGTATATGCCACGTGAACGTGACGTCATTTGTTGCCATATTGGATAGCTAAGAAGTTGCGTGAAAAAATCGTCAGTGATCCTTTACTTTTATAAGTTTTAAATATATCATTATTCATTATAAATCGGTTAAAAGTATTAATAGAAAAATTATTTATATTAGTTGGTTTAAAAAGAAAATATATGGGGATCTAGAACACATAAATCTTGCTTTATCCTGAATTGGACCCCGGAGTCTGAACCAAAAGTTTTTATTTTAAATTACTCTTTAAACTATACATCAGGGTTCAGTCTCCGCACCTGTTTGTCAGAAATGCATTTGCGTGTACAAGATATAATATAGTAGGTAATTGTATTTTTTCATCTAATTGCAGATGCTGGTGTTATCTTTCATCTTTATTTCTATGGCGTTGACTGCATTGGCAATAGAAGAACGTTTGTAAATAAAGAAACGATGATGGATTTGATATTTCATTATTTCTCGATGGGATATAAATACAAAGAGGTATTAGCTAGTCTTCTGTTGATTCATGGAATAAAAGTTAGTTATCGTCACTTTAAAAGTCATCATAAAGAAACTAATTTTTCATAGTCGAACAATAGAAAAGAATAATGAAAATATTTTTTTCTTACATTCTTGCAGAACTATCTGGGATGGTAAATGTTTCGGTTTTAAAGCAATGTACATCGTTCAACAGTTGTAATATTCATGCGGAAAGCAGATCAAGATAACATGGAAAGAAGAAAACGGAAGCGGCGTCTGCAGAGAAAGTATTCGTGTCCGGGTCCAAACTGCGTATGTCACATCGATGGATACGATAAAAACCTTAATTCATGAGGCCGTAGAAAAATACAGCCGTTGAACTCTATGTCTTGAAGTTGCAACCAGTAATAATGATCCACAGGTTATTGCAAAATGCTACTTGGACACCATAACCAGCTTATGCGGGATCGTTCAAACAACAATGAGTGATCGAGGAACTTATAATGTCACTGTGTCACTGATAAGGACATGACGTGGACCATGCAGCGGAGAGAACTTATGTCACCACTCTGCTGGTTCAATGTCAAGTTTACAATTTGAGATCAAACAAGTTTAATGCTCTTCAGTACTTCTTTTACAATTCAAAAATTTTCTTCAACCTTGACATTAATGCTCAAATTGATAAGATGTTATACAAAACTAATACCACTTTGTGCTGACTTTGGGTCAAGGTCACCCTTAATTGTCAAAGTATTTATATCCAACCGAGAAATACTGAACTATCAAATCCATCATCGCCTCTTTATTCACAATACGTTTCCCTATTGCCAATGCAAGAAAAGGCCATAGAAATAATGATGGAAGATAACACCAGAATCTGCAATTAGATGAAAAAATACAATTATTTAAAATACTATATCTTGAACACGAAAAATCCAATTCTGACAAACAGATGCACATAGATTGAACCCTGATAATTTATATATTTTATAAAATATTTTAAAATATAAAGCATTGGTTTTGACCCGGGGTCTTATTCAGGATATAGCCGAATTCATGTGTTTTAGGTCACCACATATGTTCTTTTTAAACAAACTTATATGATTTATTTTCCTACAAATACTTTAAAGGATTTAAAATGAAAATAATAATATAAAACTTATATAAGTAAAATAGCACTAACCGTTTTTTCACGCAATTTAATTACCCATTCAATATGGCGGCAAATTACGTCACTGCCTCGTGGTATATACTTTGAAGTTGAAATCGTGAATTCGTGAAGTTGAAATCGTGAATTCGTGAAGTTGAAATCGTGAATTCGTGAAGTTGAAACCGTGAATTCGTGAAGTTGAAATGGTGAATATATGAAGATGAAATCATGAATTCGTGAAGTTGAAATCGTAAATTCACAAAATTGAATTCATGAAGTTGAAATCGTGAATTCATGAAGTTGAAATCGTGAATTCGTGAAGTTGAAATCGTGAATTCATGAAGTTGAAATCGTGAATTCGTGAAGTTGAAATTGTGAATTCGTGAAGTTGAAATTGTGAATTCACGAAGTTGAATTCGTGAAGTTGAAATCGTGAATTCATTAAGTTTAAATCGTGAATTCATGAAGTTGAAATCGTGAATTCATGAAGTTGAAATCGCGAATTCATGAAGCTGAAATCGTGTTTTCGTGAATTCCGTATGTTGAAAACGTGAATTCACGAAGTTAAAAATGTGAATTCTTAAAGGATTACTTTTTTAAGGACAAATTCCTTGTGTTCAAATCATTCAATGATACCTTTGTACCAGACTAATCATTTTAATAGTGCAAAGTGACGAGCGTTGTTAATGTTCTCACTCAAGTAAGGCTATGGAAAATCGATATTTAATTTTCTTACTATATTCCTGTATTATTTTTTGCAGACTTTTCCAATTTAAGTGCTTCACTCGATCTATTTAATATTTTCAAATTTTATGTTATTAGGCTCTTTTGACCTCAGAGAACATTCTTTGATCCAAGGACTATTAAATTTTGGATTGTTAGCCTCTTATTTTTAAGTTGGTGTTGAATCTGTTTTTGTTTTGAGAATTTAGATATAATTGGGAAGTATATATCTTTCATATCAAATCTCAGCCATCTATCATCACATATATCATTCGTTCAAATCAAGCCAAAGAGTTTAAATATTGATTATTTTCAATAGCAAATTTAATACCAACCACGTTTAAATGTTCAAGACTGTAGCTTACTAAAGAAAGACAATATTGCTATGAACAACACAAAGGAAAATATCTCTACCACAGTCGTGATATATGAGATGCAATAAGTGAAAAAAGATAAACAATAATCCACAATCTGTTTCTAATAAATATAAATATTATATGGTATTATCTATCCTTGACATTTATATAGTACAAATTACGGTGTTCCGTTTGGACTATCGTGATTTTTCATTTCGTCCTTTCCCGCGACGCTCGATGGTACAATGATGAAAACGCGATGATACGTTGACATGATAATGAAATTACGATGGTACAATGTTGAAAGCACGATGGTACTATCGTATTTTCGCGTTGTCACCACCGTACCATCGCACTATCGTGTTTTCACCAACGTACTATCGAGTTGTAACCATCGTGTCATCGCGTTATCACCATCGTACCATCGCACTCCCGCTATCTTATAATCGCGTTAACACCACCATACCATCGTGTTTTCATTATCGTGCCATCACCCTTTCACCATTGTACAATCGCGTTTTCACCATCGTACCATCGTGCTGTCACTATCGTACCATCGCGATTTCAACATCGTGACATCGCGTTTTCTCAATCGTGCCATCGCGTTTTCACCATCGTGGCATTGCGTTTTCACCATCGTGCCATCGTGTTTTTACCATCTACAGTCGGTGTTGTATAGTGTAATATATAAAGTAAATATAAAATCTACTTCAAATTAAGCAGTATCCTTATTAAAAGTAATGCTTTAATGTTTTGAAAATAAAGTTGAAAGGCATTGCTAATAGTTAAAACATTTAACACAATAACTTCTTGCATACGTTTTAGTTTCGCATTAGGTTTGTCTCTTTGAAGTGAAACATTTCGTTTTATAAATGATAAAATGTAGATTATCAAAGGTTAGTGACCTTTGATTTATATACATTTATTAATTAATAATCAGTTAAAAATTATTAGATAAAAGCAAAGTTCATCTCAGATGAACATATCAAGGATGCAACAATCATCGACTAAATTATTCACTGATCTGAAATGACAACCCACAAAAATACATTAATGGCATTTAGCAGTTAAGCGTAAACTTCAAATCATAGTGTTTATAAATGTAAAACGTTCCAATATTAACTTTTGTTTTGTTGCTGTACGGTTTATCATGGACTAGTCTAGAAACATTCATATGAAAAGCATCAGCTCTAAATAACACTCTGACCGTTACCAAATACAAAATCATTTCTGGTGACCTTACACACAGCCAATCATCGGCGAGCTTTCATAATTTGTAAAGTAATGTGGTTTCTAATTCAAACCCTGTGAAAAACCAAAACTATGTACTAGGTAATTTTCACGATTTCGAGAACAAACATGGCGTTGTCCATGTAACCTACAAACAATCGTGCCCATTAAAAAACTGACTCTATTACTGAAAGTTAATTTGTTAAAAATAAATTCAAACATTTTTTTTCAAGCTAAAATCAACAATTTGTTTAACTTCCACGGATTACGATATTTTGATACTTCTTCTAATGCCTATGTAAATACCGGTTTTATTGCATGGCTAAAATAACTTTCTCGGAAAATCCAAATTATAACAGAAGGCGAAACATATACGGACGTCATTGAATCTACATTACAAAATCAGTAAATCTGAACTTTAGTCAGATTGAATTAAGTGTCACTACATGTGACGAATATTCATCTTCATGTGGCAAAAATCATTTGATTAACAAGATTATTATAAATTATAATAAATTATTATAATTATAATAAATGTTTAGGTTCTTGAAAAAAAAATCTATTTAACAAAAGTTATCTTTTGACAGGCAAACCAGACAAAGATATGTCATAGCTAGGATATTATGTCAACATAAAAAATATATTTCTAATGATTTCTTTTTCAGTTAGCAATCATTATATTGTATTACAAAAATTTAAAAGAAATTATGAATTTTTATTACATGATAAAAAATGTGTGTGCACAAAATTAGGTGATAAATTGACACCATATATTGAACAAGTAACAATTATTCCAGCGGAATAACTCACAAACGCTTTATTTGTTATCAGTTCATTCGGACTGAGTTTCGGTTTTGTATTAAACTTTTTATTTGAATAACTGGCAGAACTGATAAAAGAAGTTACATAACGTAATCCAAAACCATCGCAAATATTGTAATATAACGATATGGATTGTAAAAATAATATTTAATAATAATAAGAAAAAAGATATAAAGTTGTCAGACAAGCGTAATAATAGTATTGTTCAATCTTTCACAAAATAGTAAGAAGTTCAGATTGACTAGAGACAGTAACGAGATTGTGGCCATTGAGGACATTGAGGTTTTTTTTCGTTTAGAACTAATAAACTTGGTCCCAAAACATCTATATTACAGCTAATTCAGAACACTTTTACCCGACAACAGTGTAAACTATCGTCACATCATTTTTTCCATTTTGCATCAAATCCACCTATTTCTTTTAGCCTTGACGACTAGTTATAAAATAAAACATTTCCCAAGGCATTTTTGTAACTGTATTATGTAATATTCAGCAACTTTTATAGCATCGGTATTTTTTATCAGGGATATAATCCTAAACGGTGTGACACGTTGCTTATGTACGAGGGTTGTCCCAAAATGTCGTAGACTACATTTTTTTCTCTTCAACCTGACGTCATAACTTATAACTTAATAAAATTTACCAGATATCTTCCTTGGTCATTTGTTAATTTACCTTCTTAAAGTAAATAGCCAATATATAAGGTAACGCTTTTTATCAGGGTTTTATATTAAACAGAACAACATACCCGGAGCACGATAAAATATTAGTCAGTGTTAAGAGCATGCTTCTTAAAAACATGCCTTTAGCTTCCAGCATAATAATAATTATGGGAAATACATTCCTGTGCAACGACGTCATTCGTTTTTACGTCATATCACCAACAGACGTTTATGTAACGCTACTTTGAAAAAATCTGTAGCATAATATGTAACAGCAATGCTATTTTGAAAATTCCCAAAATGGCGACGTCAGATGAAAATGCGGCGCAGCGCGATGTCATTGAATACTGTGTTCAGTTCAAGAAGCGTCCAGCATTAACTGACAACATGGAGAACATTATATTTTATCAAGATAATGCACTTTGCCATAGATCTCAGAAGACACAGCTTGAACTTGATGTGATAGGTTTTCAGAGACTTCCATACGCCCTTAGACTTTGCAGTGTTTCCTTATTTAAAATCACAATTACGAGGTCACAGGTTCGAAAACTTCAGCGAACTCAGCCAGGAAACTCTACGAGTGTTGAGAACATTAAAGCAGGACAATTTTGAAAATGTTTATGATAAATGGGTCGCCCGATACCGACAGTGGATCGAGAACACGGAGAATACTTTAAAAAAACATTTTTAAAAATCTTATAACGTCATGACGTTTATGACGGCGTGTGCCGGGTATGTATAGGTAGCATTCTTTAAATTTTAATAACTTGGTCAACTTTGGAGGTATTTTAATTTTATTTCGCATAGACACTCATAAAAGGTGTATTGACTTTTCCCTAGCTTGACGACTCTATTGTGTTATAATTGATTGAGTAACAGACTTTGTCTACGATATTTTGGGACAACCCTCGTACATGTATATGTCCAATATTTATTTTATGAACGCCTGATATTTTGCAATAAGATTGATGATCACAACAATTCTTATTGCCAAAATACACAATTCAAGCAGCAAACTGATTAAATATATAATTTGATTTACAAAACACATACCAAACCTGTTACTTTCACCACTTGCCCCTTACCGTTTTGGGTTCGAACCCCGACAGTAACTTTGAATTCTTTCATCTGAGGAAGCTAACCAGCAACCTTACGGAATGTACGTGGTTCTACTGATGTGCCCGTTCGTGCTTCATGATAATTTGTATACTCGTACCTGGTTTTAGAATGATAAACGTTGAAAAAAATATTGAATTTTAATTTTGTTATGGTCAAAATAATGTTGCATATTTGACGATCGTCAACATTTAAGTCAATTCAAATAGCAATATCAGTCTTGTAAAAATGATTCATTGTAACGTTGTAAAAAGAAACTAAATATTAACTATGCATTAAAGGGTATGGCTCCTAATAACAATTAAAGTTCAAAATGATTTAGATTGTAATTAAATTACCAATTGTGATTACTTTGTCTGGCTCGTGACAGTGCAATATGCGTTTTAGATAGCATGGCACAATAGTAAAGATGTGTTGAATAAGATCACAACCATCATTTGTTATTTAACAACTTTGGTCTATTCAAATTCTTGATTTTCGATACAATAGATGTTTTATGAATATTGTATTACAATACAAGTATTTCTCTATATATAATTTTGTGAATGTTTTCTACAATTTTATATTGCATGTTCAGCAACTGATGTTTTATTTCCCATGTGATTAGAAAGACAGAGGCTAATGTGAATGCACATTTGAATAAATGCTCAACTTGATCACCTCAATATTTTACAACATTTCAAATACTTTGTTAGATCAAATGTATTACTCAAGTCCAAGTCATAAAAAGACTTTTATAATATAAACTATCAACGTTTTACATAACATATTGAGCATTTTAAAAACACTATACATGTAAACATTATAAAAATTATCGGATAAATTGATGGTAAATAATTATATAGGAATTCATTGTACTTAGACATATAGTATCCTCCTTCAGAGTTCTTCAAACAGACGCACTAGAAAGAAGACACCTTTAAACGGTTATACACTTGGTATACTGACATATTATTTTTTTATGTTATCAAAAAATTTTAATACGTGTCTTCACATATTAAACAACTTATGTAGCTTTTCACATTACCATATGTTTAATGGTTTGAATATCCTCCAAAATTTGCAAGACAACGTGATACCTACCCTTGTCACGAAAATACAAAAAGATCAAAAATGAAACAGAATGCCCGACACTATTTCGATAAAAGAGGAACCCGTGAGATACAGAACTGGAATTAAATACAAAATATGATACCAGTACCCTTCTTAGTTGTATCAGTATACAAATTTGAGTTAGAAAAATGACATTGTTAGCCATTAATTCTAATACGAACATAAAACCATTTTTTTATTTACAAACAAATGTCAATGTACAAATAGAAGTTTTATGTTCGTAACGTTGGCATTTCCCTTTCTAAGATAATTATTGAAATATTATTTTAGTATCTCCGTTTTTAACAACATAACTATGATACATTGTTTTTAGGCACTTTGACCTACTAAAGGTAGAATATGGTATAATATTCATACTATAAATTTAATTAATATGGCATTTTACAAGTATTTATAACATATACTGCTGAGTATTCAATGGATATATATTCAGTCGGATATAATGAGATATACATGTATATATTTACTACAACTAACAAGTAAGATTTTTTTTCGTGTCTGATTATTAACAACAACATGTATAATCAGCCTGGTTAACTTTTTGTTTATTGAAGATTAAACTTATATTGAAATATTTGAGAGGTTATATGACCCAGGCTTTTCTAGAAGATACACTTTATAATATATATTTAGCTTTCAATTGGTAATATTTTGTGTAACACCATCAATCGTTTATTTTGCCTTCGACAGTAGGATAACATATTGAACAAAGAAGATATTTGGCATTGAAAAACTTGCTATAAAATAAAGGACTGGCAAGGAATTTAATTTATTATAAGATACTGATAATTATATCAGTCAAGAAAACCGTTTGGCCTTTTTTAATAAACTGATCATTCTTATTCTTAATTTTTGTAAAAGTAAACTATGTTAAAATGATTAACACGGTCATTTGTTATAAATTATGACTATAAACGTTGTTGTTATACGTTTACAAATGGCAACTTCAACGGTTTATGTCTTCTCTCGTAAAAACACCCATTTTTCCAATAAAGCTAATATAGTTATATTTATAATATTGCGTGGTTTGAAATTAGTATCAGTAGCATATTTATGCTATTTCTTCATAAGAATTTTCGAACTTACTTTTATGTGACAATTTAAAGTTTTATATTTTTACGATTGATAATTTTATCTTTTTATGAATAACTATAGAAAGGTAATTTAGATTTAATGTAAATAAGACGGGTAAATAAACATTCTATTTTCAAAGTACTTAAGTATTTACAACTATATTTCTACTGCGTAACTAACACAGTAAGGACAATTTAGGCATATTTTGACCACTTTTGGGTAATTAAAGGAGCTTTAAAGTGCCATTGATAATGTGCAAATTGCTTCTTATTGATAACTTCACAATATTAAACATTCAGGTACATTTTCAAAATGTTCATGAAAATTAACATGAATCTGGAGGCGTGCTGCTTTAATACTTAGATGAAGCATTGCGGTATTTTGTAGTCCATAAATGTCAACATAATCCATTGTTTATTGTAAAAGTTCTCCAGATGGAAAATGATAGGACAGTGAACGCTTAGTGTATCGCATTTCTTATATTGATCCTCGCAAGAATTAAATTATACCCCCACGAAACTGTTTTAAAACTAAATGTCAGTAAAGCACGCGTCATTCTTAGAACTGAGACATACCATTTTTGTGGAAAAAGCAAATGCAAAACCAAGAACTAATTATATATTTCTATTTCGAAGAATTTGACAAAAGTCATTTATCTTATTATAATTTTTATATTTCATATAATTAAAATGACGATTAAGTTTGGTAATTTATTTGAAGTTTAAGTAATGACTGCGATCGATCAATAAACAATACAGCCGAATTTGATAATGATATAAGTGTTAGCATTTTCAACAATGAAAGAAACCGACTTTCAAAAGGATACTTTAAACAATTTTTATTTCGTTAAAACACTTTCTTTACAAAAAGCAAATGTTTCTTCTTTACAGAAAATTTCCTAATATTGTATAGCCATATATTATACACGTGGTATTGTGTTGTTTTTTAATATGTTCATGAAATGATACACAATCACTTTTATCGAAAATATGATTTGGTGTTGTGCTGTTTTAAGATATAAGATTTAGATGACCTTGAACTTCTTCAGAACATGAGCAAATAAAAAAGATACTAGCGTGACAATGTAATTAAGATAATAACATGTTAATATCAAACTTGTGTGATGTATTAAGATACATGCCCCATGCTTAATAGGGCGAAATTAATTCAAGAGATTTATAGGACTTTAAAGTTCATATTATTATTTTCATCTAATAAATTATTTACAATAGAATTGTCCTATATTTTCAGGACGTATGTACTTTAAAATAAGACAACTACAGATATTAAATGACAAATGTACATGAGCTTAAAGGTCAATATTTGTAATTCATAGAAAAAAGTATTAATATAATAATGAAATTATGTTATTAGATTTACCACGGCCTTAACATTTTCTGTCCTTCATATTATTTGTTTTATTTTAAGGTGGCATTATGTTCATTTTGTCACAGTTGCAATGAGATTAAATAGTTGTTTATTTCAAAAGACTGACTATTCTAATGGCAATTGAACAATAATTGTTTATTACAAATGTCCAGGATGAATATAAAAACTGCCTATGAAATATAAAAAGACTGCCCCACTCTTTTTTTATAAATTGAACATCACTGATAATTTCTGAAGGATATTTTGAGGTATTTATGTGGCTCACATAGGTAATTGATTAACTCAGGTGACGGTCGTTATTAAATTGGATACAAATATGACAAAATGTAAAATTTTATTTTACCTGAAAACACACCATTTACTTTTGGATTAGCATAATGTCACTTAAAATTCTTTCAATTTCAAATTATATAATTATAAACATCAATAGCTATATCAAAATTTCCGATCAAGTAAAAGGCCTTAAAACCATCTTTCCAAAACAAATGCTTTATACTAGATACACGCATATTCTTTTGCATTCAATGTTGACATTATAAAAGAAATTTTTTATGCTGATAACTTTTGTTTATAGTTGTATTGTTAGCATGTTACTTAAAGCATGTTCAACTTCCTTTAAGTTGTTCGATTCGATTTCAGCACATTAATAACACACCACATCAAAGTTTCCTACTATCCATGAATAGACAATTGTAACTGTATAATGTTATTATAAGTTTATTTGTTAAGGAACGAAACATTGTTATACTTTATGCATGTATTAATTCATTTGGGATGCCTTATTAATAGCTTATATTGTTTCATTTTCTCACATTTCTCATTTAGTGTTGTTCATCTGTATGTCAACATCTTTAATATATCTTTGGAGAAATCATTCGTAAACTGCCGTTGCCTTTAACACCATAATTATTGTCAGTTACTGGTTACATTTGTATTTGCTAATTTTGAATCTGTTTGAGCCAGGTTTGCATGCAACGGTTTTCTTGTAACGATTTGCAGCTTAAACAACACATTGCATACAGTAAGCTTTCATTTGTAAGATTTATGATTTATTTTTGAAATTAATAATTGTTAATTCACTTTAACAGTGGACAAAGCATGATTTAATTGTTTCATATATTTTGTTGCAAATCCTAAGAAGAGCAATAATATACAATAAACTCTTCAAACGTGAAATGATGTTCACGTGTCAGGTATTGTAATATTAAGTATAAATATTGTCAGCCGTATTTAAATCATGATGTTAACAATATCATTTAACTAGTAGTAATGTTTTCACACTTTCCTATGTAATATGAGAATAAAGATCGCGTCTACATCTGCAATTACATCCAAAATATTGGAATTATCTGGAAACTGCCACGACAAACTTACATTGATACAGTAATATAATGATAGATTTTACACCTTTATTAACAGGTTATTGAATTACCTACCTACTTTGACCAATAATTTTAACTAGAACAAATGATAACAATGCATTTTATTGACCTTTAAACATCCAATGTCTGAATGTTTATTCAGTCTCTTTATATAAGTATATCATTGTTGAACAATGGAAATGTTTAATTGCTGTTTTACCATTTTATCATACCGGCAATATTAAAAAAATACAAATAACAGTGTAATAATTGTAACGTTTACATGTAACATAATTTGAATATTTCGTATAAGTTAGTTGCTTCGATATAATATTTTCATCTTATTGACTAACTTTCGATGTTTGTGTCTTTATCTAATTAATTAATTAATCTATTTTATATTTAAAAACAAAATTTAAATAATTAATAATTAAAGTATAATATGGCAATCTTTTATTCAGCATTTGAAAATGCTTTTTATACGTTATGCACACACCAAGTTTTAGGGTATTTTTCTACGAGCCAGTTTGATATTATACGGTGGCCTTTAATAGATCGTGTTAAGTCGTACACAAATGTAATTAAATTACGATGATTTTCTTTCCTGGTTGTTACTACAATCTTATATTCTATACAATTCGTATTATATTGAAATTATGGCAAAATTAAGTTTATCCATTTACGATTTTATAGCTTCAAAAATCGGTATGACTGTTTGTCGGTTGGTAGGCCTATTTTATGAACAATTTAAGAGAAGGAACAACACTTGTATTAATTATCTTATTTTACTTTTAATTTTACTTCTGATTCTACGTTGATGTTTGGGAAATATCGAAGAATATGTAGAATATGCTACTAAAAATAAACTATAATGTTTTTAGTCAACCAACCCATCGATTGTGAAGATAATTTATCAAGGAAATCAAAATTGTCATGTTTGTTTGTTTGATTGGGTTTAACGTCGCACCGACACAGTATAGGTCATAATTATGGCGACGTTCCAGCTTGACAGGTGGAGGAATACCTCAGGTGCCCTTTCGAGCATTATTACAGGCACAAACGGGCACCTGAGTAGAACCACCGACGTTCCGAAAGCTAGCTGGATAGCTTCCTCACTTGGAAGAATCTAAATTTCCTGTCGGGATTCGAACCAACAGCGGTGAGGGGGCAGGTGGTTTGACGTCAACGACCTTAACCACTCGGCAACGGACGTCCCTTGTCCTTGTTAAGACAATTTTACACATGATTGTAAATGTGGAACCATAGATAGACATAATAAATTTAAATATATGTATATACAAAATATAAAAAAAACATCACCAATATAATATAATGAGATGAAGTAAATTAACATTGTTCTACGTAGTATATTTTACTATTGATTTACGGCAATTTATATCCCAGTTTTTTCACCAATTATAGCAAGATTGAGAGTAGGTTTGGTGACAAAATGTTTGCTTGAACAATATTGATATTTGTACCGTTTCCTTATATATGTATTGTTATCGGTGTTTCTATTGTTTTCTGTCGAGACATAGAAAATGATTAATTAATGAAGACCATTTAAATAGGCTTAATTTATTACTTTGCATGACATGGAGCTAAATGCAGATGATATCTTATGGCATTGTCAGTAAAGGGAATTATATTTATTACACACCTTAAGATATCCGCAGTGATAAATTGTCATACATGCTTAAAAAGAGCAACAATTACATCATGTTGTTCAAAACATGCGACATGTCTCGTTTTCGACAACGCCTATTCTTTATTCGTGAAGAATCAAATGAAATTTATGTTTAAGCATGAATTAAATATTTGAAGAGTTTAACATACTTTTATCAATGAAAGACTGAAAATGCGTTATAAATAGATAAAATGTAAATTATCGAATGCCACACATGGTAAAACATAGCTGCAAAATTAAAAATACATGTACTGATACTCTATGGTGCCAAAACACATACCAAGGGAAATATGTCTTTACAGTAAAATTACGTTCCAGCATAAAAGTCACGACGACTTTATTGTTACAAAAGAATGTAACACGACTGCATAAGCTTTGCATGACAAATAAGAAACACAATCTAAGAATTAGTAATATGAATTTATCCTTGTTTATTCAAAGTATATCAATAAATATCACCCTAATAGAGTATCAGGAATATGCATGTCTCCTAATATGTACTGACTGCCAAATTATAGCTGAAGTCAGTTGGCGACTTTTACCATTTCACCAAATCACTGGCAAATATGTGTGTAGCGATAAAATGTTTTGCTTACTATCAACATATTACCTTTTTCCATACATCGCCCTTAAAGCAAAGGGTTGATGGAATCAAATTAATATACGGATAATCCATTCTCGTAATGTACAATTACCCTCTCATATCGCATTACCAAATGACTACTGCATTTTGAAACAATTGGTAGTTGATACAGATTAATAGTACCTGTCATATGTTACGGTTCAATTGGGAAAGTCGGTCCCAGGGGTATCAAACCAATTTGGCGTAATGGGGGCTTGCTTCGTTACCGCCAATATGTGGGTACCCAAAGGGCAGATATTTTGATCTGAGCCGCAAACATATGTCAGATTTTTTTTTCTTGTATATTCTACAATATTCTTTCATATTTAAAATGGTTTACTTCAATAAGATATTTGTTTATGGAAATCATATTATCCATAACTTGTTTCTTACAATAGCAGGTGGAAATAACAACTTTAAAAACAACGGCAAAATGACGTCATCCTAAGCACAAAGTTCCTTTATAAAATGCGCCGAAATGACGTCATTTTAATGCGGTTCATTTATAAAATGCGCCAAAATGAAGCCGATGTATAGCACGCGACTCCCCTGGCACCACCGTGCCATAAGAAATTCCTGCAATTGCGAAACTAAGTGAAACGTGAGTTTGTTATGCAAGAAATCAAAATTTCCTTGTTAATCAATAAAAGTAAAATTATGTTATTAATAATAATATTATTTATTTTGATTATTCACGCAAATAATCATAAGTCAAATTGTATATATTTCACATATCTAAATAAGTTTTGCTTAAGATATTGAAAGTGAAATAGCACGACTCAACATATTTTTTTCCAAATAAGTTGGTTAATAGCAGTAACAATCTCTAAATGGTTATTGTTTGTTGAAACGCGACATTTTCCTATTTAAAGGTTAAGGTAGTGATACAAAAATAAAACTTGCCTCGTAAATATGCTAGTGAATCAGGCAAAGTTTTCCGTACTGATTTCATTTCATACTTTTGATGAAAAACTAGTTGTATAAAAAAACAATTTCAACAAATTAATGCACACGACAAAACATTTTTATTAAACAAAATGGTGAAAACAATATCTTGATTATAAATACTTTCATCTTTCTTCCGATCTTACATTGTTTGCAAGCAAAAGCATTGTAAACTCCTTTATCCCACTTCCGTATATCAATTGACCATTTGCTTCGTCTAGTCCTTAATTCATTGTAAAATTAAAACAATTCATAGATAAATGAATCATTACCTAATTTAGAGTTGTTTTTCTTATTTACAGTTGTTACATACATCCAAACTATCTATCGATGAAGCTGAAAGATGATACAAAACTTCGATTTTGATTATGTAACAATTTTCTATCAGTTCAAAATTATTTCTGCGGTGTCATTTATTGAAAGGTAAAGTAAATAAACTTCAAAATTGATATGAATAGAAACTGCATGAACAGTTAGATACTTGGAGTCTCCAATTCCCTACTGACAGTTTTGTGTAAAAGTAGAATGTAATGTTTTGAGTGTTCACGTCCTTATATTATATATCTATTGTTAACATATTGATTATTAAAGTCAATATGCAACAAATACAAATACAGAAAAAAATCATTCAAAGTAGATAACAGGTTTTTTATTTATCTTTATGTCAGTATTCAAAACATCGTATACTTCAGTTTTGTCTTGATTGTGTGACACCTGTGATTACAACTTTTGAGTTTTATTTGTGTTGCCTAAACCTAAATGGAACTGTCCATTTCCCGATAGGAGGACATGAAAGTTAAAATTAAAAATACAGTAATCCTGCTAAGATAATGTAAATGTTCAGAAAGACCTCTACACCGGTTCAAATTGCAAATCACTTTCGGTTAAAATAGGATTGAGGGCTAACATCTGATGTTTGTATTTGTTCTTGCAAAGATACTTTTCCCATTTCGTTTGTATTTACTTCTTAGTTGCTTTATTCAAGTTGAATAAACATGCAGTTTCCAATGTATTTGTAGTCAATAAATTGAGTGAATTTCTATAACTGAATTTTTCCGGATAAACATCATTACTTTAAAATGAAATAATTTAAAAAAAATGAAATTTAACATATTTATATGCTATTACTTGATGTGTTCAACATTTACAGTAGGTATCAATATAATTTAGAATAAGCTTTAAACTGGATAATACCTACCAGCAGTTTATTAACCAAGCTCATAAGAAGTATTCTTCATGATATTTTTCTGTTTGTAAATGCTGACTATCCTATTGTACATTCTTGTCTGATGGGTCTATTTAATCACTTCTTATTGCACTGTCACGCAACAGACAACGGCTTCTTCATTCATCATCACCTATGTCCATTATATGACAATGTAATACATGTTTCACAATGGCAATTCTGATAACATAGTATGATAAGCAATAAAAAGTAAGAACCTTAAAGTTGCCAAACGTGACAAAATATGCTATATTTTAAAACAATATCGGGGAAAAAGCAACGGATAAATATTTAAAAAAAATACAACAATATTACAAATTTAACAAAACAAATGACAACTAAATTTGTCACGGTATTTATTTTAATACTGACTGTTTCTCTCTAATATCATTTTTGAATGTTTTTAAAAATAGCATTTTGTTACATGTAAATAAGAGATTGTTACACTTTTCAATATATCAAGAACATTTCCAGATTTTTTATTATTCAAAATTTATATTATACTTTCTTACATCAAAATGTAGTTTATACATCGAGTGTATGCTATCCATTGTCACTATAACATGCCAAAATGAAATCATGCACACAATAATGTCATGTAAAGTGACTTTTTACATTTACATAAAATTGGTATGTAAGACTAGTGTTCTTTTTTCTGACATTCCGTAATTTATTACTTCCATGAGTAATACCAAAATTGTTTTATCATTGTACTTTAAACGTATACACCTAGTAATGACCATTATTTTTAATGATACATGAGTAATACCAAAATTGTTTTATCATTGTACTTTAAACGTATACACCTAGTAATGACCATTATTTTTAATGATACTGTACCTAAAAGGCTTCGAACATAATACAATAAACAATTTATGATAGAGAGAGAGAGAGAGAGAGAGAGAGAGAGAGAGAGAGAGAGAGAGAGAGAGAGAGAAAAATTAAGAAGGCAGATGTTCCATTTACAAAGCCAGTTAGCGACATTTCACCAATATGTATATTTTGTTGGGGTTTCTTTTTTGTTTGTTTTTTTTTCAACGCAACACAAACAATTTATTTATAAAACTGAAAATAAATAGAAACAAAGGGTCAAATTATCATTGTCGCGTGATCTCGCGCTAATGAATATATGGTATCAAACGACAATCTGTGACTGGAAATGCATTTTAACACTCCCTAAGATATAAGTCGTGATAATTCGGAACAGTACGGCCTTGACTGTGATATTAGCAATTAATTGTTCTAATGATGCAGAACACAGGGAATTTAGCTCGCATTTTATTTCAATATGTATTAAGCGTTTTTGATACGACATGCAAATTATTCAACGACCCTTGTTTGTAAATTGAAAGGACGTTTCCTTGTGTATATATATGGTCAATGATCGGAATTAAAATGTTCATATCAATGTTTGTTTGCTTGTTTGTTTGGTTGGTTTTACCGTCGCACCAACACAGTATAGGTCATTTGGCAAACTTCAAGCTTTACTGGTGGAGGAAGGTACCCCCCTTTTCATTATTTTCCGTCACAAACGGGCACCTGATTAGAACCACGACGTTTGACTGCAAGCTAGCTGGATAAATGTTGATATCAATCTTATGATTATTAATCAAGTACATTCATGTTCTTTCGACAAACTAAGATAAGATATGAAGAGTTTTGAACTATATCTCAGGTTTTATTAAATTTGATGAAATAAAACGCATTCATAGAATTAAGTAAGAGATAAAGTAGGCCTATAGTAATAGTGCTATTAATTTTTTCATGCATGCAAAGTATTCAGATTTTAAAGATTATAATAACAGCATGTACTGTCTTACTTGCTAGTCATTACCCTCTGTGTGCACGTATGCGAAAGACATTTTATTCACAATCATCATATATTATTTATATTTTAATTCTTTCTTTCTCCTACTTTTAACTGACGCTTATTGTTTTCAAAAGACCTTTGATCACGATAGGTTTTGTGCCATGTGGCGGCTGTCAAAAGTTTCCTCGTACATTTAATTAATGATGTTATATTTTCGATCCTTCAAGATCGTTCAGCACGACATGATTGTTGTGTATACATGTTATGTTGTACTTCTCAGTTATTCTTTTTGGCTATTTTTAACTTGGGTGGTTCCAGCATTCCTTCTTGAATGTTGCCTGCTTTTTAAATTTGTCTTATGACGTCTTATCTGTGATATACAGGCTTCATAACCTCTGATCCGTTTTTTTTTAAAACTCCATTTTATTCAGTTCCACCCTTGTTTTTCTCGTTTAGGGCAAAAGCATTCTTTTACTTGGGGACCATACACCACTATTCATGGAATGGCACTACTTTGTCACATTGAAGGTTCCATGATAACCGCTCTATGAACACATCTGCGGATATTTCTAAATTCGGGGGCGTGGACGGTAACTTGCACTGTCCAAAACCGGCATTGAGCAGGCTGAATCAAACCGAGTCTGCAACATTTTTAATTTTGTTGTGTTGGACTTTATCTTCTCTCTTCTTCTTATTTTGTAGTATTCACTATACCGGGTATTTAGCATTTGTAATAAGTGAGTAGGACATGACAACGATAAAAAAATAACAGCAAAAATATATTGACCTTTCAAACATCTATGTGTGAATGGTTATTCAATCTGACTATTTAATTGGGCGTCCGTGGCCGAGTGGTTAAGGTCGTTGACTTCAAATAACTTGCCCCTCACCTCAGGTGCCCCTTCATGCCTGAAATATTGCACGGAAGGGCACCTGAGGTATTCCTCCACCAGTAAAGCTGTTACGTCGCGATATGACCTTTACTGTGTCGATGTGACGTAAAAACCAAAAATAAGCAAAAAAAAATCTGTTTTTTTAAGTACATCAATATAAAGCAATAAAGGTATTCAACATTCCTGTTTTGTTTTTAAATTATTATAAGCGAAATAATCGGCAAACAAAAATACAAATAAGGACAATTCAATAATTCTAGCGTTTACATGAAATAATGCCCGACTCATTTTCAGTATTTCGTTTGAGTTGCTTTGGTATTGTTGGCTAATTTGTATAAATACATAAAATAGTTATGTTTCATGGCCTTTATTATATCAATTGTGGTGTATAATTCAATCCAATAAATGATTTATCAATCATTTTGTGAACTAATTAACTCATTGTTAAATATGTGCCACCAACCTTAATTTCTTTATTTGCATCTGAATATTACATGATTTGCAGGGCGAATGTTTTTTATTTTTCTTAAATGAAATTTTATAGGTTTTATTAATTTAAGATAAACTAATATATGGTAATATAACAATCAAAAACTTTCAATTAGTTTTAAACAGTGAAATATCAAATGCCAACATTTTAGTTATATACATAAATTTTATTAATATTTTAAAGTATAAGTTTCATTACTTTCAGCAACTGGAACAAAAAGTAGTCAAATACAAAGTAAACTAATTTTTCTGGTGAAGACTGGCACTGCATGAAATGTAAGTTAATTTTATTTATATATTACTAAAATTTAGCATATTTATGTTAAGAGATCTTTGAAAGTAATGAAACTTACACTTTAAAGTATTAATAAAATTTATATATATAAGTAAAATGTTGACATTTGATATTTCACTGCTTAAAACTAATTGAAAGTTTTTTATTGTTATATTACCAACATTTTAAAAATGTCATGTAACGTTTATTGCACTCGTTAAATAAGAATAATATCTTTTTTCCATGAAATGTGCTTATTATTTTATTAAATATTACAAATGAAAAAATAATATTACGAACTTTTAGTCATAATTTGATTATTTTTATACATTATGTACACACCTTCGAGTAGACTATTCACAGAATTTTGGAACATGTCAGTTTTACATTATATAGTTGATTTAGAGCTTGAAATGCTTGTACGATGACTTTTATTTCTCGATAAAAACAATTTCATTTGTTATTTCAGCTTATATTTTTTCTTTATTCTTATTCTATTGAAATGACAAAGTACATTAAATTGATTGTTTGCGATATTCATAGCTAAAAATTCGGTATGACTGTACACATTTTCATCAAATAGATACAGATTGAAATTACGTTTGGTGATTAAATGTAAGCTTTACAGCATAAATATTTGTGCTGTTTCATAATACGGTCGTCATGCTGTTTTCTGTCGAGACATAGAAAATGATTAATTAATGAAGACCATTTAAATAGGCTTAATGTATCATCTTTGCATGTCGTCGAGCTAAAAGGAGATGATATCTTATTGGAATGTTAGACAAGGGAATTTATCTATTACACACCTAGAGATATCCACCGAGATAAATTGACATAAATGTGTAAAAAGAGCAACAATGGCACACAATCGTCCAGAAAACGCAACTTGCACCGTTTTTGGCAATGGTATTTCTTTATTCATGAAGCACTGTCTTCATTACGATAATTTAAGAGAATGAATGATATGTATGTTTTAAGCATGAAATGAAATCTAAAAATAGATATTCTTATCTCTAGCAAGCCTACCAAAGTTCATGATGAACACTTTATTTCGTCCACCCATTCATCTACGATATGAAATTTTTGGTTAAATCCAATTAACTTCAGGTCTCGACACTAACTTTTTCAGCAGGTGGTATGCCGGACCACTGGATCGAAAATTCAGTTTTTTTTACTAATTTGTTTTTAAGGAAACTTCAGATTTAGAAGAACTACTCTTGAAATTAGTGACAGAGACATATTTCTTATAAGATTTATAACAACTGAAGAAAACATGTATTTTTTTCTATTTCAATCTAATCAGGTAGTAAGTCAACATGGTTTTGCTCGTGTCTCTTGTTTCTCGTCTACGGTAAGTATCTTCCCTTTGTCCCTAGTTTTTATTTATTTCATCCCCCCTTCCCCGTGTCTCATGTCCCCTTCCCCTGTGTCTTGTGACATTATGGGCCTTATATTTAATCATTTATTTGTTTTCTTTTAGTTCCTTATAAGTTACTATTTTTGTATTCTGATGTAATGGTTTGCCTGCCCGTACTCTGCCTTGTGCCCTGTCCTGTTTTTCTTTGGGGTCCTCCTGGGCTCCTTGCCGCTGGAGCTTGTTGCTGGGTCGGGTGGGGGTTGCGTTCATTGAATGCCGCCTTTCCTTGTCGATCTTGTTTATCATATTCTATTGTAATCCTATTTAGTATTTATCATCTCATTGACAGTACTCACATTTCGGTTAAGTGACTTCAAAGCAAAAGTTAGACTGAATCCATTTGTCAAAGAAGATTAAATGCTCATCATGTACAATGACCCTGTCAAGTCACATTATCGCATGTCTACTGCATTTTCAAACAGCCGGTAATTGATACAGATAAAAAAAATGTCCATGTCAATTATTTTAAGAATTTTTGATTTTTAGTCGAGTGATTTTTTCTTTGATCATCCGCGCAAGAATTATCCCCATTATAACTGGTCATAAGTAAAATTGTAACTTAACAACATATATACATTTTTCTAGAAGTATCCAAAGTGAAAATGGAGTCAACCTCTTTCCCAAATTGGTTGATACTTTTCTGTAAATAGTAATTGTTAGATGACACGCGATGGTCCTTTCCTATTTCATAAGAGTTAAAATAATAAAAAAAGTAAATTTGCTAGAGAATCAAGCAATGATGATTCCCGTACTGATTGCATTTCATTCCCTGTTTTACAACTAGTTGTATAGCAAAAATGTTCGACAGATTAATACAGACAACAGCACTTTCATTCAACAAAATGGCAATGATAGTCTTGATCGTAAATATGTTCATCCTTCTTCCGGTCTTACATTGATTGCAACCATTGTCATCTCCTTTATCCCACTTCCGATTATTCATTGACTATTTTGCTGAGTCTAGTCCTTATTTATTCTGAAAATAAAACCATTCATAGTTACATGAAACATTTCCTTATAAAGAATTGTAATATACATCACATGCTATCTATCGATTCACTGTTTGATTTGTGGGTATAAGACTAAACAAAAGATAAAGAAAAGAAAGAAAGAAAAGGTTAGGTATACAGGGTGATTCAAAATATCTGATACAGTTTCAAATGTTTATAGAATGTTGCTTCATTTAACATTTGTTATAAATATTACTAGTATTTTGGATAAGCTGACGGCATTTCATATTTTATATCTTATTGAAGTATGGAATGTTATATATCAATTAAAATTTTAACAGCCATTTCACGTTAAGTTAAGCAATTTTTCAGAATATGTGTCACATGAATTTTACAGTAATCAGCTCGAAAAATTGTTGCATATTCGTAAAAATAAATCTTTTAGTGATCTTATTACATAAATATTTTTAAAAACAACCTCAAGAAAATGAAATACTCTCAATGAACGGAAGCTATATATCTATAAGTATTCGACAAATGCAACCCTTTTTTCAAATAATTTTCCATAATTGTTTTGAGTGTTCATATGAACCTCGGCGAAAAACAGTCTGTACTGATATCCACTAACGGTAACATAATTTACCATAATTAAGTATTAGTTATAAGCGCTTTATACAAAGTTTTACTTCAAACTATGGACATCAACACATTAAATGAGATAATTATTGAGTTATAATAAAAAGATCTGTTAAGAAATACAAAGCATTTTATAAGATGTGTGAGAACACTCATTCGATAATAATCGTTTTGCGCTAGAAGCGTTTTAATAATATCAAAATTGAATTTCATTGCAACTTTCAAAATTTGCTGTAAATGTGTATTTTATTGAAGTTCATATTACAAAAAAAAACCCTAAAACATGTAACACTAATTAACTGAACTTTTCAAAACTAATCAGAGACACGCGTCACTTTTTTCATTGTAAGAAACGGTAACGTAATTCACAAAACATTTGACCAAACACTTTAACTTAAAATATAGTGTTCTGTATTGACAACACGCGTATTAACCATAAGTTTTTCAAAGAAAGCTATGTTTTTCCAAAGTTGAAATGTTTCTCTTTCATACTTCTTTCACAGTTTTTATTAACAGGCTTCCCCTTTCAAAATTCCATTTTATTTAGTTCTGCCCATTGTTTACTCGTTTAGGGCACACACTTTTTGTTACTTGGGGACCATACGCCGCTTTTCATGGAATGGCACGGAAGTGTCACATTGAAGGTTCCATGATAACCGCCATATGAACACATCTGCGGATGTTTCTAAATTCAAAATTTTACTATTTCACGTTTAAATGTTGAATTCTGCTTAAGCCGGTGCTAGAGGGCGTGGACGGTAACATGCACTTTCAAGTACCGTCCATGAACAGGCTCAAACAAACCGAGCCTGCAACATTTTCAAATTTGCCGTGTTGGGCTTTCTTTAGGGATTCTGTATTTATCTATTTCAGAAAGATATGATAAAATAGATAAATACAGAATCCCTAAAGAAAGCCCAACACGGCAAAATTGAAAAACTTGCAGGCTCGGTTTGATTGAGCCTGTTCATGGACGGTACTGGAAAGTGCAAGTTACCGTCCACGCCCCCTAGCACCGGCTTAAGCAGAATTCAACATTTAAACGTGAAATAGTAAAATTTTGAATTTAGAAACATCCGTAGATGTGTTCATACGGCGGTTATCATGGAACCTTCAATGTGACACTTCCGTGCCATTCCATGAAAAGCGGCGTATGGTCCCCAAGTAATAAAAAGCGTGTGTGGCAACATTTATCTAGAAATGACTCTATTACTTCAGTTTTAAAAAATATTACCCAAGCAAAACAATTTCATAACAAAGCAACAATAGTTTTTTCAAAACTATATGAATACAATGTTTAGTTTTCTGGTACCTCTTTGCTGTAACGTTATTCAGAAAAATTGACTTATCATCCAAACATTGTATTACTACGCTGTATATTCATTATTCAATTTCAATAGAGTTCATAAACTAGTAGACTGCTTAACCGTTTTTCACAAAATAGATAAATAAAGAATCCCTAAAGAAAGCACAACACGACAAATTGAAAATGTTGCAGGCTCGGTTTGATTGAGCCTGTTCATGGACGGTACTGGAAAGTGCAAGTTACCGTACACGCCCCCTAGCACCGGCTTAAGCAGAATTCAACATTTAAACATGAAATAGTATAATTTTGAATTTAGAAACATCCGCAAATGTGTTCATACAGCGGTTATCATGGAACCTTTAATGTGACACTTTCGTGCCATTCCATGAAAAGCGGCGTATGGTCCCCAAGTAAAAAAAAGTGTGTGCCCTAAACGAGAAAACAATGGGCGGAACTAAATAAAATGGAATTTTGAAAGGGTATCAAAGGTTATGAAATAGATAAATATAGAATCCCTAAAGAAAGCCCAACACGGCAAAATTGAAAATGTTGCAGGCTCGGTTTGATTGAGCCTGTTCATGGACGGTACTGGAAAGTGCAAATTACCGTCCACGCCCCCTAGCACCGGCTTAAGCAGAATTCAACATTTAAACGTGAAATAGTAAAATTTTGAATTTAGAAACATCCGCAGATGTGTTCATACGGCGGTTATCATGGAACCTTCAATGTGACACTTCCCTGCCATTCCATGAAAAGCGGCGTATGGTCCCCAAGCAATAAAAAGCGTGTGCCCTAAACGAGAAAACAATGGGCGGAACTAAATAAAATGGAATTTTGAAAGGGATCAGAGAGTTATGAAGCCTGCGTATCACAGATAAGACGTCAAAAGACAAATTTTAAAAAGCAGGCAACATATCCTTAGGGTGATTTCAACATTATTCAAGTAGGAATATTGGAACCACCCATATAGAAAATGCCGAAAAGTTGAAACTAAAAATACCACAAGCACAACAATAATGTCGTGCTGAACGATCTTCAAGGATCGAAAATATAACATCATTGATTAAATGTACGGGAGATTTTTACAGCGCCACACGGCACAAATAACACGGATGTGATCATAAAATAGATAAATATAGAATCCCTAAAGAAACCCAACACGCAAAATTGAAAAATGTTGCAGGCTCGGTTTGATTGAGCCTGCTTCATGGACGTACTGGAAAGTGCAAATTACCGTCCACGGCCCCCTAGCACCGGCCTTAAGCAGAATTCAACATTTAAACGTGAAATAGTAAAATTTTGAAATTTAGAAACATCCGCAGATGTGTTCATACGGCGGTTATCATGAACCTTCAATGTACACTTCCGTGCCAATTCCATGAAAAGCGGCGTATGGTCCCCAAGCAATAAAAGCGTGTGCCCTAAAACGAGAAAACAATGGGCGGAACTAAATAAAATGGAATTTTGAAAGGGGATCAGAGGTTATGAAGCCTGCGTATCACAGATAAGACGTCAAAAGACAAATTTAAAAAGCAGGCAACATATCCTTAGGGTGATTCAACATTATTCAAGTAGGAATATTGGAACCACCCATATAGAAAATGCCGAAAAGTTGAAACTAAAAATACCACAAGCACAACAATAATGTCGTGCTGAACGATCTTCAAGGATCGAAAATATAACATCATTGATTAAATGTACGGGGAGACTTTTTACAGCCGCCACACGGCACAAATAACACGGATGTGATCATAAAATAGATAAATATAGAAGCCTGCGTATCACAGATTAGACGTCAAAAGACAAATTTAAAAAGCAGGCAAATATCTTAAGGGTGATTCAACATTATTCAAGTAGGAATATTGGAACCACCCAACTAGAAAATGCCGAAAAGATGAAACTAAAAATACCACAAGCACAACAATTATGTCGTGCTGAACGATCTTCAAGGATCGAAAATGTAACATCATTGATTAAATGTAAGGTATTTCACAAGTTATTTTTATGCCCCCGCCATGTAATGGCCGGGGCATATAGTGTTACCCTGTTCCGTCCTTCCGTCCTTCCGTCCTTCCGTCATTCCGTCCTTCCGTCATTCCGTCCTTCCGTCATTCCGTCATTCTGTCATTCCGTCATCATCAGTTTCCGTTCATTATCTTAGTAACGGTTGCACACATTCAACTCAAATTTGACATATGGATATATCATGAGAAAAAACAGGTCAAGTTCGAATTTGGTCATGGTTCGATGATTTTTGGCAGAGATATGCCCCTTTTACTTTAAATAATATGAAATTTTCAGTTTCCGTTCATTATCTCCCAACGATACAACACATTCAACTCAAACTTGACATATGGATATGTCATGAGAAAAATACAGTCAATTCAAATTTGGTCATAGTTCGATGATTTTTGCAGAGTTATGCCCTTTTACTTTGAAAATAACATGAAAATTTTCAGTTTCCGTTCATTATCTCCCCAAGGTACAACACATTCAACTCAAATTTGACATATGGATATGTCTTGAGAAAATACAGGTCAAGTTCGAATTTGGTCATGGTTCGATGATTTTTGGCAGAGTTATGCCCCTTTCACTTTGAAAATAATATGAAATTTTCAGTTTCTGTTTATTATCTCCCAACAGTACAACACATTCAACTCAAATTAGACATATGGATATGTCATGAGAAAATACAGGTCAAGTTCAAATTTGGTCATGGTTCGAATGATTTTGGCAGAGTTATGCCCCTTTACTTTGAAAATAACATGAATTTTCAGTTTCCGTTCATTATCTCCCCAAATGTACAACACATTCAACTCAAATTTGACATATGGATATGTCTTGAGAAAATACAGGTCAAGTTCGAATTTGGTCATGGTTCGATGATTTTTGGCAGAGTTATGCCCCTTTCACTTTGAAAATAATATGAAATTTTTCAGTTTCTGTTTATTATGTCTCCCAACAGTACAACAACATTCAACTCAAATTAGACATATGGATATGTTTTTGGAATGCCCAGGCCAAGTTAGAATTTGGTCATGGTTCAATGATTTTTGGCAGAGTAATGCCCCTTTCACTTTGAAAATAATATGAAATTTACAGTTTCTGTTCATTATCTACCCAACAGTGTTACATATTCAACTCAATTTGACATATGGATATGTCAAAGGAATGGGCAGGTCAAGGTTGGAATTTGGTCATGGTTCGATGATTTTTTGGCAGAGTTATGTCCCTTTCACTTTGAAAATAATATAGATACATCTTAGGAATAAGCAGTTTAAGTTTGAATTTGGTCGTGGTTCAATGATTTTGGACAAACTTATCTTTCTTGAATGTTGAAAAAATTTTGAACTTTCTGTTTCAGCACTCATACTTTTGTGGAAAGTTTGAATTTGGTCGTGGTTCAATGATTTTGGACAAACTTATCTTTCTTGAATGTTGGAAAATTTTTGAACTTTCAGTTTCAGCACTCATACTTTTGTGGAAATGTATGTAGCCATTATTTTGGCTACAAATATGAAATATGCTATTTTCAAAAGGTTAAGACTGAATAATTTCAGTGCTTTGAACATTGTATGAAAATGGTTTGTGTTAACATTGAAAAGTTTTAAGGGCTTTGAACTGCAAATGAAAAAATAATTTGTGCAAACAAATTTGGAATTAAATATTAAAACATTTGAAATTTTAGCTGCATGCGGGGGCATCCGTGGCATGATGACACATTTCTAGTTTACAATAACATTCACTTATATTTTTCAAACATGTCTACGATTGTATTTATATCGTATTCCGGTATCTTGTACATTTCCGTGTACTGTGTGGAGCAGGCTCGGTAACTGTGCACAGAATGTGATGTCCCCCGTCTCGTGTCCCCTTCCCCTTTGTGGGCCTATTTTTATTTTCTTTAAATTCCTAATCAGTTACAAATTAATTATCATTTAATGATTAACCTGTCCGTGCTCTGTCTTTGTCCTGTCCTGTTTTTGTTTGGGGTCCCCCTGGGCTCCTTGCCATTGGTTCTTGTTGCTGGGTCGTGTGGGGGTTGCGTTCATTGAACGTCGCCTTTCCTTGTTGATCTTGTTTATCATATTTTAAGCCCTCCTTACTTTGTCATCGATAGTTGGCCACTTGAATGTATACCCAATTTTGCCCTAACCGTGAGCCATAAACAAAATATGATATTGCAAATTCTCATCTTCTGGGTCGTATTCAATTCTTTTGCCTAAATACCAGTTTTCATCATACACAGCTGCTACGTAACTATCTACCAAGAATGTCGCTGGGGTCTGAATTTGCGCCTCTTCTGGTTCTGCAAGCTGTATAACCGGTACGTTTTCCATTTCATTTGCTTCGGATGGTTTTATATTATGCACGCGCCAGCCTTCTAACGTCGGTTCACTTCAGTGTTGTTATATTTTCTGGTCCTTCGGGATTATTGATGCCAACACTATAACGTGTTGAGAATTGAGAACCGCTCATGCCGGTGCTAGGGGGCGTGAGGGATGTTGCACTTATTCATTATCCCTCATGTACAGACTCAATCAAACCGAGTCTGCAATTCTTATGTTATTTTGTTGTGATTAATGCTTCCGAGGGATCTCTTTGTTACCAGAATTTTTTAAATTGTCCGTCAACAAAACAATGTTCCAAAAGCACGATTGTTTGTAGAAATCTCCCGGTCTTCGCGCACGACATATGTTTTCTAATTTCCCCTTTAATTGTTTAAAAACTGACAATTCCTTAAGACTCAATCAAACCATCTCAATTTTTTAGAATTTTTTTGGGGGTTAATGCTTCCGAGGATCACTTTTTTCCAGAATTTTGGTCGTTTCAATCTTTGGACAGACACGTTTTAATTTTGATTTTTATCTTTTTTTAACCCCCAATGATTAAAAACTGGAAAAAAATGACCCTGGGAAATTTGAAAAACAAGATCCAAAAGGAAAAAATAGAAAATACGAATCCTAAAAAAGCCCCCCGGGCAAAATAAAAAATTTTGCAGGCCGTTTGATGAGCCTTTCATGAAAGGGGCGTTAAAGAACGAAACCCCCAATTCCTCCTTCCATGAAAAGCCCGGCTTGCCCCCAAGTAACAAAAATGTTGCCCAAAACGAGTAAAAAAGGGGCAGAACAAAATAAAATTCTCAAACCTTAAGGCCCCGTTTCCCCTTTTATACGTATCAGTGGCCCGCGCCCCGTCTCCGCATCCTTACGTTTCGCTAATAAAGAATACTTTGAATCTATTCCTTTTGTCCTTTTACCACCGCTTCCGCGCGGCACCCGGGCACTTTTCCGATGAGCTTTTTTTAGGGACCGGACACACTGACTTTCCCATCCTAAAAATCCTCAACGAAAAAATACTTTTTCGTTTTCAAAGAAATACTAAAAAACCCCAAAATAGTGTAGGAGAACTATAATTTATAGCCAAGACAGTTTAAAAAAAAAACATCTGGCATGGTTGCTTAAAAATGTTTTTTTGAAAAAACCCAACTATATTAATTTTTCCTAATTTTTTTTTACAAAGTTTTTTGTAAGAATAAAAAATCAAAAATTTTATAAATAAGTATCTCTTTCGCTAACTTCATTAAAAAAAATTGAAATAAGTACCTATGGAAAAAACCCACGGACATGCCCGGGAACGGATCACTGACGCGGGGCCACTGCACGAAAATGGAATAGCCCCTAATATGTTCTCAAAAAGATCCCCAAACCAAAAAAATTAAAAAAACAGAAATAATACGGGGGGAACTTTTACATTTTAAACTCCACACAGACTTTTACACCTGCTTTTCCCTATAAAAATCTGGAAAAAACATTATCAAACAAAATTACAAAAAGAAATTGAACCTTTTGATTGAGCTTACATGAGGGGTAAAGAAAATCACTCCCTCACCCCCCTAGCACCGCTTTAGCGGTACAAAATTTTTAACATTAAATCTGTCTCAATGACCCGAAAACCAGAAAAATTTAAAAACCGAAATAATACGGGGGGAACTTTACATTTAAGCTGCCCCCACACACTTACACCCGCTTTGTGAAGAAAAATTGGAAACAAAGACCCCCGGAAGCTTTTAAACACAAAAAAATTTCAAGAATTTCAGACTCGGTTTGATTAGTCTGTACAGAATAATGAATATGTCAAAATCCCCAACCCCCCCTAGCCCGGCTTGAGGGCTAAATTTTCCAAAAACTTAAAATGCTGGGGATCAAACCCGAAGGATCAAAAAATATAACAACACCAAGTAATACGGGGCAATTTTCGCTGCCCACACATTGGACACCTGCGGGTTTAAAATAAAAAAAATTTTGGAAACAAATGTCCCCGCCCACTAAATTTCCCTACTTTTCCCTTTAGCTAATCACTAAACCTTGGATTTCCTCGACCACTCGAGGGGCCCCTTTTTTATGCCCGCTTCCCTACCCAAGAACTTTTTATTCAAATATTTTATCATGATGCCACGCAGAGTACATGATACTCTATTCCTATATTTGATTGAGTGAATCTGTTACGTAATGAATTGCAATTTGTATTTGGCCGATTAGCTTTTACTTCCTCGCAAATTTTTTTCTTAAAGGAAAAAACTGTTCCAGAGTTATGCGACGGCGTATCGGAAACGTATACATATGATGTATGACCAATTTGACCCCCAGCATCTTTAAAATAAACTACCACTGGGTGAAGTGTGACTGAATATTTGTCAAAATAAGCATTTTTGATTTCATCCGCATGCCAACACGAATAGTTTTCGGCAAAGTCCATTTGACAGAGAACGTGATCTCGTGGCATTTTTTCTTTCAATGCTGTAATTTGAACATACTTGGTTTTCACCCTTTCTGTTTGCTTTTCGAAATTCCGATAAATCGTGCGTAAACAAATCTATAAAATATGATAAACAAGATCGACAAGGAAAGGCGGCATTCAATGAACGCAGCCCCCACCCGACCCAGCAACAAGCGCCAGCGGCAAGGAGCCCAGGAGGAACCCAAAGAAAAACAGGACAGGGCACAAGGCAGAGTACGGGCAGGCAAACCACTACCTCAGAATACATAATTAGTAACTTATAAGGAAATAAAACAAAACAAATAAATGATTTAATATAAGCCCATAATGTCAAAAGGCCGGGGGAAGGGGACATGAGACACGGGGAAGGGGGGGGGGGAATAAAATAAACTCGTTTTTCTGCATTTCTAGATTTGCTATCATCATACGTTTAATTATTCGTCACTTATGTTCAACTTCTTTTCGTTTCTATTGTGTATATTTAATTGTGTCTGGAGGACAGTCTCTTAATTTCTGTATTATTTATTCATCTGAATTGTTAGCTTTAAGTGTATCTGGATTTTCAGTTGTTGAAACGCCTACTGACATTAAAATATGATTAACAAGATCGACAAGGAAACGCGGCATTCAATGAACGCAACCCCCAACCCGACCCAGCAACAAGCGCCAGCGGCAAGGAGCCATGGAGGACCCCAAAGAAAAACAGGACAGGGCACAAGGCCGAGTACAGTCAGGCAAACCACTACATCAGAATACATAATTAGTAACTTATAAATAACTAAAACAAAACAAATAGATGATTTAATACGAGGCCCATAATGTCAAAAGGCACAGAGGAAGGGACATGAGACACGGGGAAGGGGGGGGGAATAAAATAAATAAAAACTAGGGACAAAGGGAAGATACTAACCGTAGACGAGAAACAAGAGACACGAGCGAAAGTGTCACCAAAACAGTATAAAACAAGAAAAGCATTGATGCAAAGCATCAAAGGGCGTCCAAACAAGAAATGCAGCAAGTGAAGATGAACTAGTACACATATGATGACAAGATATTCTTATAAACTACCAGAAATGTATACCACTTATGAATGAGCGGACGAAAGACATTATTCATTATGAACTTTGATTGGCATGCTAGAGATTAGAATATTACTTGTTATTTCTTTATGATCGTGGTTATTAATAGCAACGGATATACATGTATGCAATCATTTATAATCCATATGTGTAACGCATGATCAACACGTACCACACATTTGTCCCTTATTATGTACATGTTATCGCTATTGGCGAAGACCTCCTTAAGGTATCTGTTCACACTTTAAGTTAGTAAAAATATGAACAGAACAGAACAGAACAGAAAGTTTATTTTGACGTATACAAAGTACATAGTCAATTACATTAATACATTCATTCATACATACATATATACAATCACAAAATCAATGGATAGTCTGCAAATTTCTTGAAGGTGAACAATTTAATCTATTTTGTTTCCTTCAGTATAGGATATGACATAATCAGTTTAACATATATTACATAGTTTAAATTGTGTTACGAACATATTGACAAAGATAGCGTGAAATTTCACATACATTATGTGCCACTTGCAATAAAGTTATCTATATATACGTAATCAACATCCGATACAAGTGAATAACCAACTATAGTATCACACTATATACTATTTTGAAGGGAATAGTACTCCAAAACTACAGTTAACCTTAAACGAAAAAAAGGAAGGTTAACAATTGGCTATTCCAAAAAATATTTCGATTGCAAAGTTGTAATTTAAGAAAAAGCCTTACGACTAACTTGGCCGGTCATAAGACAAAATAATCTACTTAAATACATTTTCTTAACTGTGCACAGTCATAAGACATATAACTAATAAATCTATTTAATTAGAACTGTACGGTTGACCAGAAAAACATCCATATTAAAGTTTTGCTATCTTTTCAACAATGTTTGGCTTACTTATAATATATTTGCATAACTAAATTAAACTCATCATCTATTAAATTAGAACTGTACGGTTGACCAGAAACATCCCATATAAACACTATTAAGCTTATAATAAATAACATCTTATTTACAACATCAAACTATAAACATACATATATACAAAACTAACACAGTCTGGTTGACCAAAGCAACCATATAAACACTAACCGGCATATAATAAATAGAGCACGTTCTATATTTCAAGACAATTTTTACACTAATTGGTAATATTTATAATCGAATTTCTTATAGACATTGCGTTTTTACAGTATTAACCCTAATTTATAAAGAGCAGTTCTTATTTTCTGCTTTGTAACAATTCTAAAAACTTAAAAAACACTTGGTTGATAATAATAATATTTTGCTATAAATTTTTACGTAAATCTGTATAGATAGGGCATATAATAACAAAGTGGTATTCATCTTCTAAATCTAGTGATGCAACATTGACAATATCTTCGTTCTAGGTATTCTATTTCTGGCAAACATCTTAATGAACTAGGTAAAAATATCTAAAATGCTTCGTATCCAAAAATATTTTTAAAAGTTTTTATACAAATCTAACACTTCGCTAAACTTTCCTTATTTACATTCCATCCTTGTAAAAAACAATCTATCACTCTCTCCTTTTAAATATATTTATACAAAATTTTTATCAATAGCGCAATGGATTGTCCCCAAACATATGTAAATCCGAAGTCACATCAATAGAGCTTACATTTTGGGTCACCCAGTTTTAAAACCTTTGTTACAATGTTCCAATGACATTACATAACACATTAATATAATATTGTCACTATTTATTAATCTTAACCAATATTTTATCATGGCTACATACCGCTTAATATACAATGGTATCTGCCCAATTCACCGTACACACCAACAGAACAATAACTATTCTAACCTTTAATAAATGTTTGCAAAAATTTCAGATGGATTCGTTCAATAACTTTTTGACCTTGTATAACCCCAAAATTTCTGCTGCGTAGTTTAAATATCGAACCAACAAATGCATCGAATAATGACATAAAACTTTAGGCCTTAACTTAATCTTTTTTTACAATTAATCATTAATAATTCAAGCCTTTTAAGAGCCTTTCCAGTGAGATATTCCTGATTTAGCGTAAAAATTTCCAAGCTTTATAATTGAAATACAGTTCCAAAATATTAAAATCGTTCCACTACCTCTAATTCTTTCCCATTATATGTTCCAAGTTCATTTAACAATAAACCCCCTCTTTTCTAAATACCATAAAATTTTAGTTTTTTCAATATTAACTTCTATCCCCATTTAACTACAATAATCATACAATAGGTTTAAATTTTTCTGCAATTCCTCCTTTGACTTTCCTAAAATTACCATATCATCTGCAAATAATAAACAAAATTTAAACAATATCATCAATGACTAAACCAGGAACACTATACATCATCTTGCAAAAAGCTCTAAATCTCAACGAACAGTGAGAACAAAATCGGTGACATTATCTCCCCTTTTCAATCCTACGCAGTACTCAAAATTCCGATTAGTTAATACAATTTCTAACACATGACTTAACTTTTGATACATGTCCCTCACTATTCTTAACCACATTTACCCTGAAATCCATTATTATAGAGCTTTTAACCATAGTGCACTTCTGTATATAGTATCAAAAACATTTTTCATATCAACAAATACGCAATATAACCTCTTATTTTCATTTAATATGACACTGGTTAATTACCATGTTGATTCATGTTGAGGCATAATTGTTTATTATACAATAATTGTAATATCTATTAATTTAATTATAAAAAAAAATACAATTTTTATAATATTTTTTTCTTTTATTCTTTTTTTTGTTTTATGTGCTATTTTTAATACTGAGTTTTACTACTCTTTTTTATTTAAAATTGTAAAATAAATTTTAAGAATTCAATTGTCATATTGACCGACGATATAAGTCAAAGCTTAACTGGAAAAAAGTCAGTAAATTATGTTTATCTTTCAATATAATTTATAATATTGTTTTTATTTCTTAAACCATGTACATGTACATTGTATTTTTCTTTATCATTTTTTAAATTATTCGATAATTGAATAATTCATAAAATCTAATTTGTAACTTTGAATAATTCCTCGGCATCTTTACTTAACACATTTTAACAAATTGAATAATTAAATAAAATGTTCAAAGTTGATAATGTCATTTTAAATACCATAAAAAATGTACCTTTTTCTCAATTATTGTACATATCACGGATTTATATTACATATAAAATCCGTGTACATATTTATTGGTTTTTTATCTCATATAGATAAAATGAAACATGCTATTGTTGTTTTTTTCTAATTGTAACGATATCAAACATCTACTCCAAAACCGGGAGAGACCGGACAATAAACTTGTGGTACTATTCGCCGGCAGAGCTGCATCAGTACTTAGGGTGTAGTACTTAAGTACCAGTACTTGGCAAATTATGCAGTACCATTACCAGTACTAGATTTTAGCTCGGTACTGCAGTACCAGTACTTTTTTTGGTGAAGTAATTAAGTATCAGTACCATTACTTTTATATATTCATCAAAGTTTGTCAAACAAATAATTGCAAATATTATTCAGCAAAGAAATAAAATCATAATTTACTTTAAAGTTAACATAACATATTTACAACTTTATAGTTTTAACATACTTTTTACAAACAATATTTACAACATATATTCATATCATATCTAATTGTTTAGTAACCAGTCAACTGTATAAATACATTTGTACAATGCAAACATCTTTCATTTAAAACACAACAGTCTTTTGTTGCCTTTCACACCTTCACACCTCTGTTCAATTTATACCAAAGTAAATAACAACTTTTTATGGTGCTAACAATATCACCTTTTTCACTTGAAATGGGATTATTTAGAATAGAAGAAATTAATTAGTGTTTATTTTGCTCTTTTACTAGTAAAAACAAAGTAATAAGATAAGATAAGATAAGATTTATTTCAAGTCGGCAAGTTTTCAACATTACAACATAAGCTCTAGGAGCTTTTATAACCGACTGTAAATAACATAAAGTATAAGATCAACAAAGATAAAACAGCTACAATAAAAAATGATTAGACATGATATATATACATCACATGCATAAAATAGACCTTTTAGGATATATTTATAAAAACGAATCATATGCTAAAAAACTAAAAATGATAGTTTACCCAAATCTACATCACTAGCAAAGTCTAGTATCTAAAAATTTACTTAAAGTTCAATAATATACCGAGTAATCAATAAAAAATTTAATGAAATTATTTAAATAAATAAATAAATATAAAATACTAAAAAACAACATACATTTTAATATATAATTTAAATATGAAAGACTAGGATTATCGGCTACACAAAGACAGAAGGTTTAAACATGTAAGTCATTAGTTGAACTCATTTAACAGCTAGCTTGAGTCATGCTGGAAAAGATAAGCCAAAAAAAAAAAAAAAAAAAAAAACAACAAAAAAAAAAAGCAAAATCAAAACATAAGATCACAAAATAAAGCAACATCCTATCTAGAAACTAAATGATAATATTAACATAAGCAGGGAAGAATAGCAAAAAACACATTTAAAGCAAGCAAAAAAAAAAACTGAAAATGATAAATGTTCATACCCAGAAAAAATAAATAAAAAAGTGGAGAAATCAAGATATAGAAGTTAGCTGCAAGCAATACATTTACACTGTTTTACCATTCCAGGATGAAATGAACTTTTTAAACTGAGCAAAATTTGAACATTTTCTAAAATTTTTCGGGGTAGAGTATTCCATAAAGCAGGTGCAGCATACCTGAAAGATTTTTTACCTGTAGTTGTAGTTCTTACTTGTGGGATCTGCAAAAATATTTGAATATTTAAAATTAATACCAGTAGTTTTCTTGACAATAAGGTCAGACAGAACAGCAGGAGACATATCATGAAAAATTTTAAAAGTTTCAATGGCCATAGCCCTCATTCTTCTTATTTTTTAGAGTTGTGGTATATAACTTTTATCAGCATATCTTCATAACTTGAATTAAAATCATTATATACAAATCTGAGTGCTCTTTTTCCTGTAGTTTTTCCATCTTGTTTGTATTATTTTCTGAACAGAAATGCCATGCCATTTAGAACAGAAATTAAATTGGACAAAATAAAAGTATGAAAAGATTTTAGCCTATTTGTTTGATTTAAATTGTGACCTATTCTTTTGAGGATGTTTAACTGATTAGCAGCTTTTTTACATATATTTGCTTATGTGAAAAATTAAAATTTAATTGTTGATCAATGTCGATTGCCAAGGAGTTTTACAATTTCGTCACATGTTATTTCACTAGTATTAATTTTGAAAGCTGGGGATTTAGTGAAAGTTTTCTTCCCTACAGCAATAGCTTGAAATTTATCAGGGTTAGCTTGCATTTTATTAAAATGAAACCAATTTATAAGATAGTTACTTTCTTGTTCTAAGGTACATATTAGTTTATCAAAATATTTAGTCCGAAAAGAAAGGGTATTGTCATCTGCATAGTTATATAAAGTACATTTTTTTATAAAGAAAAATATGTCATTTATGAAAATATTGAACAGTAGAGGGCCCAGGATTGATCCTTGAGGGACACCTTTGGATATATTAGCCCATGAACTTACAATATTGCCTATTTTTATTTGCTGTTTCCTGTTTGACAGATAAGATTGCATGAGGTTGGTGGCAGGGCCTGATAAGCCATATGCTTTTAGCTTATCTAAAAGAATGTCATGTGGCAGACAATCAAATGCCTTAGATAAGTCCATCAAAATTGCTGCCACATATTCATTGTTATCCAGGGCCTGTCTCCAGTCCTCAAGCAGTCTTAACAGAGTAGTTTGACACCCATGGCCTTTCCTATACACCTTTCATTAAAATAATTGTTTATTGACTTTTTCTTTATCTTATTTACATGATTTCTAGCTTTTCTATATTGTTCCCATGTTTTGGAATTTTTACATTTTAAATATTTATTATAATACATTTTTTTGTTATATATTGCTTTTCTAAGTTCTCTATTCATGTATGGGAGTTGTTTTGATTTTCTATACATCTGTTTTATAGGAATATGTTTGTCAAAAATTTGTTGGATATCCTGTTCAAAAGTTTCATATACTTTATTTACATTTTCTTCAGAGCATTGTATACTATCAGGGGTAGGAACTACTATGGAAGAAAGATCAATATTTAGTGAATTAATATCAAGATTTTCTGAAGCTTCTATAACTAATTTTAATTTTCTGATTTTTTGGAATTGGTGTTATTTATCACTGTACTTATCATATTATGACAATCACTAATCCCAGTTGCAAAATTCATTGTTTTCATACAAAGAGGCTTAGAGTTAGTTAAGATGACATCCAAAAGGGAAGGAGTACAATTTTTCATAAAACATGTTGCAGATTGTATTAGATTTTTAAAATCAAATAGTTCAATAAAATCCATCAATGGTTTTCCCTTCTCTTTTTGAAGTAAATCATAGTTAAAGTCACCAAGTAACATAACATTGTCATACTGAGTTATAAGTTTATCAACATTTGGAGTTAAACAATTGAAAAATTGACTGTCAGACATATTTGGTGGTCTGTAGACACATGATATTATCCATTTTGTTTTGTTTAGGATTACCTCAAAATATATACTTTCGATTAGTTCATGTTCAAGATCCTTTCTTCGTCTTGCTGGAATGTCACTTCGTATAAATGCAGCAATACCACCGCCAGAAGATGTACGATCCCTTCTTTGGAGTTTATAGCCTGGAATATCAAATAAGCCATCACGAAATGTTGAATCTAATTTTGTTTCAGAAATAAATAATAAGTCAACTATTTTATCCAACAGTAGTTCATGAATTTCACAGAATTTATTTCTTATACTGTTTATATTTAGATGAGCTGTGATAAATTTATTTATATGTTTTGATCTTGTAGATCTTAGTTCTTCAAAAATAGAATGTGTGTTTTCTTCCTTTTCCAAACTTTGGGTTGATAGGTTGCTTTCACTTTCTTCGAAATAAGAGTCAGTAAAATGAAAAAGTAGACATTGATCACATAACCATGGTTCCTCGCTGTTTGACAGACTTTTATACTTTTCCGAAGACATCCCTGCACATTTGATATGCCACCAGTAATAACATGCCTCGCAATAAATAGCTCGATGGTTCTTGGCAACAGGTTTGGCACATTTTCCACATGGAAATTTTACTGGGCCTGGGTTTAGAGCAATATCTCCAGATAGGACTAATAAATAATGGATTTAATAAGGATATTTTAGTGTAAAGAGTTATTGAGTCTGTTTATCTTAGTTTAATTTTTACTTTGGTGCTTTTTATGATGAATACTATGTTAACATTTGAAGGAATATTGCAGCAAATTATCTTTAGATTTGATAACTTACTTTTTCATAAAAATAAAATATAGTTAATGTAATTTACAGCTTTATTTTATGAGAAAAATTGATGCTATTTTTAATTTTTATCAAAACCAAAAGTACTGGGTAATGCAGTAGCAGTACCACTTTTTAAGACAGTAATGCAGTAGCAGTACCAGTAGAAGCAAAATTTTGTAAGAGTAATTCAGTATCAGTACCAGTACTTGCAAAATCGCTGCAGTACGTACTGCAGTACCAGTACCAGTAATACAGCTCTGTTCGCCGGTCACTAGTAAATCCTGGTCAAAATAGACCGGGAGAGACCGGCATTTACCGATAGGAGTGATAAAAAGATATATCTATAAATAGTTTTTTGGAATATTTAGGTCATCAACTGATCATTCTAGGATACATGTACAACAATAACATACCATGACATGATAACCGACTGTGTACTACAAAATGATAAATAAAAAACCCCGAAGAGCGCGATTTATTGACGGAAAAGGTTATTTCATTTGTAAATGTTTGCATTGCGAAAATTCATTGTAACATATCGCGACATTTCATTCTTATTTAATAATCAAGCACCCTCATACCGATCGGAATTTTCGGCTTTTATTATGACCGACTAAAAGGCTCGAGAAGTTGCTGTCGCCCTTTCACAAAATCTGATCTCATTCCATAAGAGCGCCGCGCTTCGGCGCGGACGCCAATAACATAGACATACATCTGAGGAACACAGAGGGGCGCCGCCTTGGAACGGTCAGCAGCATCATAATGACTACTGAGGAGTTTAAACCGGTTGGTGCACCAAACCTCGCTCTTAGCCCCACCATGTTCCTATAAACGAGACAGTGTTAATAAAATAAATCCCCGCCAAGTGAAATTCTAACAGTTGTTACGGTTACAAAAGGTTAAATAAGTATAACACCAAAATGATCATGTTGAAACATATAAAAGTAAACCCAATGATTATAACAAATGTACTCGATGTTTTAAAGGAAGACAGAGCAACAAGAAAATTACCTACAAGGGCCCGACGAAGCAAGACAGAAGACAAACATTAAGGCAATTCAGTCCCAAAGGGCTTTAAGAACTGTCCATCATATAGTCTCCCACTTGGCCCGTCAGATGTAATCAAAAGAGGAAAGCGTAGTGTCCAACTGTAAATGGGTTGAACACTAAGCATGCGGTAAGTCTTAAAATAGTAGGGTCATAACTCCTTTTAATAAAACATTTTATAATTTTAGTAAACACAACAGAAAAATTACAATGACCCAAGATCTTAGGAAATAGATAAATACAGAATCCCTAAAGAAAGCCCAACACGGCAAAATTATAAATGTTGCAGGCTCGGTTTGATTGAGCCTGTTCATGGACGGTACTGTAAAGTGCAAGTTACCGTCCACGCCCCCTAGCACCGGCTTAAGCAGAATTCAACATTTAAACGTGAAATAGTAAAATTTTGAATTTAGAAACATCCGCAGATGTGTCCATACGGCGGTTATCATGGTTACCTTCAATGTGACACTTCCGTGCCATTCCATGAAAAGCGGCGTGTGGTCCCCAAGTAATTAAAAGCGTGTGCCCTAAACGAGAAAACAATGGGCGGAACTAAATAAAATGGAATTTTGAAAGGGGATCAGAGGTTATGAAGCCTGCATATCACAGATAAGACGTCAAAAGACAAATTTAAAAAGCAGGCAACATTTCCTAAGGGTGATTCAACATTATTCAAGTAGGAATATTGGAACCACCCAATTAGAAAATGCCGAAAAGTTGAACCTAAAAATACCACAAGCATAACAATAATGTCGTGCTGAACGATCTTCAAGGATCGAAAATATAACATCATTGATTAAATGTACGGGGAGACTTTTTACAGCCGCCACACGGCACAAATAACACGGATGTGCTTAGGAAATAGATAAATACAGAATCCCTAAAGAAAGCCCAACACGGCAAAATTATAAATGTTGCAGGCTCGGTTTGATTGAGCCTGTTCATGGACGGTACTGGAAAGTGCAAGTTACCGTCCACGCCCCCTTGCACCGGCTTAAGCAGAATTCAACATTTAAACGTGAAATAGTAAAATTTTGAATTTAGAAACATCCGCAGATGTGTTCATACGGCGGTTATCATGGAACCTTCAATGTGACACTTCCGTGTTATTCCATGAAAAGCGGCGTATGGTCCCCAAGTAATAAAAAGGAATAAGTTTGTAAACAACATCACCGTAAAAATCAGGCTGGCTAATCCATTGTCGCAGAAATGTTTTTAGATCACTATTGAATTTTGAAATTAAATCAAAGTTACGATTGTAAAATTTTATAAAAAAAAAAATATATATATATATATACGTAATTTATAATAGCGGTAGCCCTGTTTTAGAAGCTTACCGGTAATGAAAATATTTCGCTCGTTAAAATCCTTAACGTTGCTACAAGCTCTAGCAAATCTAATTAACTGAGATATATAAACCCCGTAAGATGTTGCTTGCGGTACGTCTCCATCCAAATGAGGATAATATTCTATACTAAAATCAAAGTCATCTCTTTGATCATAAATTTTCGTGGGAATCGAATTGTTTTTGATAGTGATATGAAGATCCAAAAATGGTGTAGTTAAATTTCAAGAATTCGTTTTATTAAATTCTGGAAACAAAGTGATCCCTCGGAAGCATTAATCACAACAAAATAACATAAGAATTGCAGACTCGGTTTGATTGAGTCTGTACATGAGGGATAATGTATAAGTGCAACATCCCTCACGCCCCCTAGCACCGGCTTGAGCGGTACTCAATTCTCAACACTTTATAGTGTTGGCATCAATGATCCCGAAGGACCAGAAAATATAACAACACTGAAGTGAAGTACGGGGCAACTTTTTACGGCTGCCACACAGCACTTGACACCTGCTGTTGTGAAGTACAAAATTCTGGAAACAAAGTGATCCCTCGGAAGCATTAAGTTATTAAGTTGTAGCTCCGTAGGATATATATTAGACACCATTTGATCAAAAAAAAAATTATCTAAATTAAAAATGTCAACAAGATATCTGGAAGTGTTATTAAATGCAGATATAACATCTTGTTGTGTATTTTCAGAGAGACTTAACATAAAATCTCTTTCATAGCAATACAAAAACAAATCGGCGACCAGGGGTGCACAATTAGTACCCATAGGAATTCCTATGATTTGTTTGAATAAGGTATTACCAAACCTGACATAAATATTGTCTAAAAGAAAAGAGAGTGCTCTACAAACTTCGTCACATAGTACATTGTTTAACAATACAGTTTGTAAAGAAGGCTTTTTGAGAGCTACATGCAAGAAATGTAACTTTTTCCCGTACAAAGTTTTTCTGAATAAGGGAAATTAGTTCATCATTAATTAAATTATGTGGCAGTGTAGTATAAAGGGTAGAAAAATCGTATGTACTGACAGTTGAAGCCCGATAGTTCTTAATTTTTAATTTATCCAGAATTTCACCGGAATTCTTAATGGACCAAAATAGATGTTAATCTTTTACCTTCAGTGACATATTTTGATGTTTTTGACATAAGCATGTTCTTCGGGCACTAAATTGCACCAGTTTTACGTGCTTTGCTCTGTAGCTATAAAATGATGTGAATCCTATTTTTATGTGCGGATTTTCAGACTTAAATTCTAGGTGCAAATTGTAGAGATAATCATTAAGTACTCTCGTTTGAGTCATACCAGACTTTGTTTTCAGTTTATCTCGTTTTCCTGGTAGGCAGGTGCTGTTGTCATCGCGCTCTAAAAAGCATTTCACTGTTTCTGACGTTTGCAATTTTTGAAATGCCTTTCTACGTTTCTGAATTAATGTCCCTGTCCCCGCTTTATTGATTTGGCCCCTGTTTACTCCAAGTGCTCTACTTGAATTTGATGTCATTCCATGCTCTACCGCTAGGAGCTATGTTTCGTTTCACTTCTTCTGCGATACTGTTGTGGAATGTTAGCTGCTTTATGAGTTTTGGGTGCTTTTTTGGTGTTAGGCCTTCACTTCTTAATAAATCAACAGACTTGCTTCTTGGCGTCATTGGTGTATTAAATGTAATCTCGGGAAGTTTCCGTTTTTTGTCGGTTTCTTTAGCGTTTAATTCTTTTGATTTTGGCGTTTGTTGAGATTGAGAATTAGCCCTTTGCAGTCGTTTGAGTAAGGTGTTTTTTAATGCTTAAAGGCGTGATTCTAATTCCTGTAACTTTGTGTTTGCTTTCTTAACACAATGTTTATTTTTCCAGCTTTCCCTTTTCTCGGCGAATTTCATGTTAACAACCTTTTTTTGATTTTCTCCCTATATGATGTACTTGGCATTAAGTTCATTGTGGTTGAATCACATGGTCCTGGTGACTGATCATCGTTTATCGCTTCATGATTCTGTATTTTACTTTCTTCTTCTCCTGCACGACTGAGCTCATTATTGTTGACTTCCTTCTGTTTTTGTCGTAGTCTTTGCATGCTTTTTCGAACGCGCACCCGCCTGGTTTTAAGCTTATAAAGGCCTATTTCTGTGGTTGGCTTGTAATAACATTTGACTCGTTTTGTCTCTTTTTTTAGATAGTTTCATCCTTCTTTTGCTTTTTTTCGTTCCCTATAGGCTCGCTGAATCTCGGCCCTGCTTTTAATTATCGCCCTGAAACGATATGTGATGTTTGTGAATTACGTTACTTCTCTATGAATTACGTTACCATTTGGTAAGGCATGTGTAGCGTGAATATGTAAACAATAGAAATCAACAATATTTTCTTTTAAATAAACAACATGTCTGGTAAGCAGCTGATGCAAAATATACTCGTATAACCGTATTTATAAAATGAAATTGTTCATAAAAAAATGTGTCACCAACTTCGAAATTTTCTTTCAATGTTTGACAAAAACAAATTTTCCCGCCTCTTTATATTGTTTGAACGCGTATATCAACGTTGTGTAAATTTCTTTTTGATTCATGTTTCTGTTTAACGAAATTCTGTATCTTAAATAGTATTTTAAACAGCCTGTTTGCAGATATACGGTACAGTTTTAATTAGACAACCTGATATAAAATACCTGTGTTTTTATGTTTATAGATTTTATCTTGTTCGTATATCCTCTCATCTGCCTATCATATGCCTTTATTTTCTTTTATTCGTCTCTATTCCTGGCCAGTTTAATTTATGTGTCCCATTTTGCAAAAAAAAACATAAAGTGTCCTATGGAAAGCCTTGTTCACTGTGTTGAGGTATTATGCTAAGAAAATGATCAATATACTGAATATGAATATTGCTGTATACTGTTTTTGTTACACGTACTGCTTCTACGTAACAGTGTCTCAAGATATTTTTCGGCCGTCATCTACGGAATCCGAAGGTGTAATCCTGAAAAAGAGTAAACTACCAAGCTGTAAAAAATATACCCAAAAGAAAAAGTAAAACCTCCAAAAATGGTTAACTCGATTTTCTTTAATTTACCTTTATTTGAAGTACATATAACTGTATGTCATAAACAAACAAAAGATATGATCTTCACTAACAGGAAACAATCACCATCAATTAATTTCTAAACATCATTTGTAACAGCACTATATCCTTTCAAATTACGTCCTAGTCCGAAAAAACAATAAAAAAGCAACAGAAAATTATCACCATCAATTAACTTCTAAAAGTCATTTGACATAGCACTACATTCTTACAAATTGGCATATTTGTTTCCAAATTCTTCCATGGCTTCTTTGTCTAGCCTTTTTTTTCTGGCAGTTCTTTGCCCTCTCTTAGGTAATCCTTTAAGTTGTTTTTGATTCCTTCAGGTAGGAAACCCTTTGGCCATATTCCGTCCTTTTCTCCGCACATGACAACTTACTTAAATCAGTGTAATTCATATAACCCTGATTATTTTTTAATATGCTTCAATTATCATGTAGTTATGACAAATGTTCTCTTAATAAAAGTAATTAAAGTAAGTTGTAACCACTGAAACCTTTCTTAATGGCATACAACTACAATATGATCATTTTGGACATAAATATCTTTTAAACATTTCGTTTGAGCAAATTATATTGGAACGAAAAGATAATTATGTAATTATAAGCTCTGATGTCAGCTGATGCAAAGTCTACAAAACTGAGTTTGGTTCATGTAACCACATTACGTAAAATTCACTTATAAGATCTAGATCAGTCTTTTTCTTTTCCAATTCCCTATGGTCAGTGTAAAAGTTGAATCTAATGTGCTGCTAGTCTGTTTATTTTTTTATTTCTGCTCTGCTGAACATTATTCGTGTCGTTATATTATATGTCTCTTGAAATATATTTATTATTAAATGTCAATGTGCAACAAATACATTAATTACAGAAAATTATTCTAAGTTGCTAGCAGTATTGCTAATTTATTCATCTTTATGCCAATATTCAAAGCATTGTATACTTAAGGTTTGTCTTGACTATTTTAGACCTGTAATTACAACTTTTAAGTTTTCTTTGTGTCGGCTCACCTTAATTGAACTGTCCATATTCCGGTAGGAGGACATGAAAGAGAAAAGTCAATTTACGAATAGCATGTTAAAGATATCATGAATGTTAAGAAAGACCTCTATTCCGTTCCAAATTGCAAATCACTTTCGGTTCAAAAAGAATGACCGGCTAACAATTGTTTTTATTCTGTTAAAGGTACTGTTTCGCATTTATTTGAATTTACCTTTTGGTTGTTATATTTCAGTTAAATAACATGTTGTTTGCAATGTATTTGCAGTCAATAAATTCTGTTAATTCTTATAACTGAAATTTCCTGGATAAACATTATTACTTGGAAAATAAAATAATATAAAAAATGAAAATATAACATATTTACATGCTATAACTATATGTGGTCAACATTTACAGTAAGTATCAATATAATATAGAATTATCCTTTAACTAGAAAGACATGACATCAGAATAATTATTAACCTAAGCTGATATTTTGCATAACATATTTCTGTTTGTAAGTACCGTCTATCCTATTGTACACTCTTGTCTGACGTGCTTATTTTATCACTTCTTATTGCACGATCACGGAACAGCCAACGATTTTGTCATTCATCATCACCTTTGTCCATTATATGACATTGTAATACATGGTCGACATTGACAATTCTTATCACAAAGTATGGTAAGCAATAAAATAGTAGAAACATTAAAATTGCCTAGCATGTCATAAAAGTTATTTTGTTTATAAAAATAGTAAAAAAAACAGATATATTTCTAACAATAAAAATAACACAAATTTAACAAAACTAATCGAAATGCATCACGATATATATGTTTATGTAAATATTGACTGTTTTTTATGATTTTTATTTAGATGTTTTAAAACATTTTTGAAAGGAATCGTAACACTTGCGAGTATCTTTTATGAACAGAATCAATCAAAATAAGCATACTTCAAAAATTTAATTTTAAACATATAACAAAGATACTATAAAACTATAAAAAAGCCATTTGATATATATTATATAGGGGTGGTCGCTATACGTTTTCGTAGTTTAGTAATTGTAGTCTGATCTAAATTTGTATAAATGCCTCGTTAAACATTTTGACCTGCCAGTCATTTATGTTGCAATCCAATCAAGTTATTATCCAAAAGATAATTCCTTTGTTTACATTGGTGATTAGAACTGCACTGACCACACCAATCCAAAATTTAATGTACAGGTGACTGTCATTTAAGGTAATCATTCAATCGAAATCATAATATTCAAGTTCTATTCTAATTCAATATCAGAATAATTGGACATTGGTAACAATAATTAATTAATTAATTGAATGAATGAATGAGATAATATATAAAAAATGAGATAATATATAAAAAATAAATAAGTAATCGGTAGTTTCTGCCGCCTTATTAATTGATGACATAGGAAAATCACTACCTTATTTTGTTAACTTTCATGTCAGTTTACTTATGTGTATTTCTTTTCCTCGCTGATACATTAAAATATATGCTGTTTTGTTTCTTTTGGCGTGTTGTACAAGTTAAATTTATGCAAAAATTATTTGTTATTTAAGTGCTCTAAATGAACGTGCCTACACGATTTTCAAATACGCCGCTTTTTACACAAATAGCCATTCAATTATTACAAAGAAAGTAAGAGATCAATGAAACAGACGAGAAAACATCCAAAACGCTCTAATTTCTGTTACAAACTATGTAATTTACGGCGTACATGTATAAATTATTATAACTTACATTATTATATATGAACTATTTATTTTCAAATGATCAACATCCTCATTTTCTTTATTTTTTATCATTCTTTTAAACCGTGTTTTTTGTCTTCTTTTTTTTTCTGTGTGTGTGTGTCTTTTATATAATAATGCTGTTATGAAAAAGTCCCATCATGAAGGGAAATAAAACTTAATTGATCTCTGTGAACAAATGGATGTAATACGTAATTTATGACCTTCGATGGTTATGTTTTTCACACGTTCAAGTGGTGTCAACGTTCTTTTAGGGGGCAATCAGACCTGCCAGTCATTTATGTTGCTATCCAATCAAGTTATTATCCGAAAGATAATTCCTTTGTTTTCATTGGTAATTAGAACTGCACTGACCACACCCCGCCCAAATTTAATGTACTGGTGACTGTTATACTGGTATTGAAACTTAAGGTAATCGACCAATCGAAATCATAATATTTCAGATCCATTCTAATTCAATATCAGACTAATTGTACATTTGTTACATTAACGAATGAATTAATTTATGAATTTATAAATTTATTAATTAATATATTTATCTAATCAATTTATTAATTTACTAAATTTTTAATTTATTTATTAATTTATTTATTTAATTAAATTATAAGTTTAATTATTTATAAGTTTATTAATTTATTGAGTTATTGATTTATTCATTTAATTATTTATTATCTGTCTATTTATATATTTATAATTAAATGAATGATTTTTTTTATTTATTTACTTATTCGTTCGTTCGTTCTTCATTCATTCATTCATTCATTCATTCATTCATATAGAATTAATTAATTAACTGATTGATAAATAAATAAATAAAAAGTAAATAAATAATCGGCAATATCTGCCGCCATTTAATTGATGACGTAGGAAAATCTCTACCTAATTTTGTTAACCTTCATGTCAGTTATACATATCAGTATTTCTTTTCCTCGCTAATACATCAAAATACATGCTGTTTTGTTTCATTTGGCGTGTTGTACAAGTTATACATATCCAAACAAAAATGCTTTTGATATTTAAGTGCTCTAAAGAAACGTGCCTACACGATTTTCAAATACGCCATTTTTAACACAAATAGCAATTCAATCATTCAACTTGATTGTAAACAAAGAAAGAAAGAGATCAATGCAACGGACAAAAAACATCCTAAACGCTCTAATTTCTGTTACAAGCTATGCAATTTACGGCGTACATGTTTATATAATTTGTAAATTTACATTATTATATATGAACTATTCATTTTCAAAAATGATCAACATCCTCATTTTCTTCTTTTTTTAATTTTTTATCATTCTTTTAAACCGTGTTTTTTCTGGGTTTTTTTTTAGTGTGAGTCTATGCTATTATGAAAAAGCCCCATCATGAAGGGTAATAAAACTTCATTGATCCCTGGGAATCAAAGGATGTGTAATATTATACGTAATTTATGACCTTCGATGGTTATATTTTTCACACGTTCAAGTGGTGTCAACATTCTTTTTTTTTTTTGGGGGGGGGGGCAATCAGACCTGACAGTCATCTATGTTGCTATCCAATCAAGTTATTATCCGAAAGATAATTCCTTTGTTTGCATTGGTAATTAGAACTGCAATGACCACACCCCGCCCAAATTTAATGTACAGGTGACTGTCATACTGTTTATGAAACTTACGGTAAGCATCAAATTGAAATCATAATATTTCAGATCTACATGTATTCTAAATTAATATCAGACTAATTGGACATTGGTTACTTTAATGAATGAATTAAATTATTATTTATAAATTAATTAATTTCTTTATTTATTTAGTCAATTTATTAACTTATTGGTTTATTTATTTATTAATTGATTTATAAATTTATTTATTTAATTAATGTATAAGTTAATTAATTTATTAGATTATCAATTTATTGATTTATCAATATATATTTTCAATTATTTATTTTCTATCTATTTATATATTTATAATTAATTGAATAAATGAATGAATGAATGAATTTATTTATTTATTTATTTATTTATCTATTTATTTACTTAGAATTAATAAATAAACTAATCGAATAGGTAAATAAATAAATAAATGATAAATAAGTAAATAAATAAATAGATAAATAATCGGTAATTTCTTTTGCCATTCTAATTGATGACGTGGGATATTACTTTGTTAACCTTCATGTCAGTTACACCTATGTGTATTTCTTTTCCTCGCTTATACATCAAAATATATGCTGTTTTGTTTCATTTGGCATGTTGAACAAGGTATATTTATGTAAACAAAAATGCTTTTGTTATTTAAGTGCTCTAAATGAACGTGCCTACACGATTTTCAAATACGCCGTTTTTAGCACAAATAGCCATTTAATTATTCAATTGGATTGTAAACAAAGAAAGAAAGAGATCAATGAAACAGACAAAAAACATCCTAAATGCTCTAATTTCTGTTACAAACTATGCAATTTACGGCGTACATGTTTATATAATTTTTTAACTTACATTATTATATATGAACTATTCATTTTCAAATGATCAACATCCATTTTTTCTTCTTTTTTTAATTTTTTATTATTCTTTTAAACCGTGTTTTTTTTTCTTTTTTTTTGTGTGTGTGTCTCTTATAATTATGCTGTTAAGAAAAAGCCCCATCATGAAGTGTAATAAAAGATAATTGTTCTCATTGCTAATTAGAACTGCACTGACCACACACCGCCCGAATTTAATGTACAGTTGACTGTCATACAATTATTTAAATAATTTATTTATTTAATCAATTTATTAAAAAAAAAAATATTTATTAATTTATCAATCTATTAATTTATTTATTGATTTCTTTATTTAATTATTTATTTTTCTATTTATTTATTTATTTATATATTTATAATTGAATGAATTAATAAATGAATGAATGAATGAATTTATTTATTTAGAATTAATTAATTAAATTGACTGTCATACTGTTTAAACAATTTTTTTGAGTATTTCTACAATGTATAATAATATTTATTTATTTAAGTCTCATTCATGCACATACACAAATAAAGTTCATAAGCAAACATAAAACACAGAAAAGTACATGACCATTCAATCATTGAATTATAAGAGACTAGTAAAACATTTATAATAACACAAAAATAAACTAATCATAAAATTATATCCTACTATAAATAATTACTAACTACACAGATCAAATACTATAAATTAATGGAAAGAAATATACATTCATATATTTAAATGATTAAAAAAAAACAGTCGCTATAAATGTTTATGAAACTTAAGGTAATAATCCAAGCGAAATCATAATATTTTAGATATATTTTAATTTATTATTAGACTAATTGGACATTTGTAACATTAATTCATAAAGCAATTAATTAATTTATTTATTTAATCAATTTATCAAAAAAATAATTTATTTATTTATTAATTTATTAGTTTATTAATATTTTGATTTATCAATATGTGAATTTAATTATTTATTTTTTTATTTATTTATATATTTATAATTAATTGAATGAATGAATGAATTTATTTAGGAAATAGATATCAATTCTGAGTGCATTGTTGTAGAATAATGCACGGTTTGAGTTCAAATGCGTAGTAATATAATCACGAAGGCCGATAGGCCTGAGTGATTAATTACAAAGCATTTGAACGAAAAACGTACATTATTATACAATAATGCACGAAGAATTGATATCTTTTTCCATTCTAATACGTCAAGAAAAAATATAATTTTTATTATAACGTTGGACTTTATGTTTGGTGGTTGAATTTGTTTTCGCCTCAGAGTTTCCAATAGAAACGTTCTTTAGAGGCCGTTCCAGTGGGTTGAAAAAAAACTGTTAAATCTACCGTTTGTAGAAACATTTTGAAAATAACGAATTTTGAAAACGTTGATACAACTTTGTTTGTTTATTTATTTCAGTTTATAATTTTCCAAGCGAAATACAAATTATTAAAAGTGAAATAAATGTAAAACTAAACTCGTTTGCGACATTAAATAGCGAACTTGATGTGATTGTTTTGCACGTGCTGTTTGGCGCTACATTGTGACGTCACGTAAACAACACTTTAAACGTCTGTACAGCGTTAACGACTGAATTAAAGATATTGGTGTTCGGATTAATTCTCTTAGTTTGACCATTTTCTTTCATTCTAGATAGTTTTCACAACAAAATTCGAAAAAAATTGTTTTAATTTATCAGATTTTTTAAACAAAATGGCGCCTTCAATGTGAAAATACACAGGGAGATAATAAGAACGGCGAGTGCATTGTTGTAGAATAATGCACGCTTCCGGCCTTCTTTGTCTATATAGAAAAAATTCCGATAGTGTTAGAATTATTTATTTAGAATTAATTTATTAACTAATAAATTAATTGATAATTAATTAATTGTGTAAATAAATAACTCATTGGACCGGACCTATTTCATTTTAAAAAGGTCGGAACCGAATATTAACATGTAGAAAAACTTTTACTGTTAAACTTCCGATCCAATAAGTAAAACAAAAAAAAGATATAGATGAATTCTCCCATAATGCTATTCTCCAATCACGCTCTAATTGGGTATTTCTCCAAGTTAGCCATCATGGGAGATTTCTCCCATTATAATTTTGGGAGGTTTCCGCACCATTTTAATTTTGGGAGATTTCTCCCATTTACTAAATGGGTTAGTTCAGCCAATGGGAGAATTGCAAAATTCTTTAAATATATTCCTCTAATACTTATAAGTTTATTATAAGTATTATATATTCAACACATGTAAAAATATTTAGAAAAAAAAATATTTTTCCTCCCACGGTTTTATTCTCCCACTTTAAGAAATGGGGTTTCAACCCCACTAAAGTCCCAGTGGGATACGTAAAAACCCGTGGGAGAATTGAAAAACCCCATGGGAGGTCACACTTTGAACGCTCACACAGCGTTTAATTATTGCGCTATCTTTGTGTAATCGGTCAATAATCGTCTATTTTTATCCAAATTACTGTTTGATTTAACTTTTTGTATTGAAACTATGTTAAAAAGGGTAGTTGAGTTTGCGAAAATCCCGGATTTGCAAACTTATTCCGGAGGCTGTTTTTATCTTTTATTGCTCTAGATGAATCTACGGTGTGAAACAGCGAACACTAAGATGTTTAAATGCTGACCATCTACCTAATGATTACTATTCTCTTTCAATGCCACTGTACGTCAAAAGCTTCACCCGTAACAAAATTTTCAATTAGTGATTAAGAAAGATTACGTATTAAAGCTAATCTATGCACTGAACGATATTGGGGTGATATAACTCATTTTAATGTAGAAGTTTCGTCACTTTCATGTTAACAATAAATTATTGCAAATATTGCATTTCCTAGTTTTATATAGGCAATGACAAAAATTACTATAAACTTTTAACTTGAACATTTGAACCAACTGCGTAGAGAAAACGTGAATAAGACAGATGTTCTATTTACAAAGCAAATACGTGGTCATGTACCTTAAAATATGTCTATTTTTGTTGTTTTAATTTCGTTTGCTTTATTTACGTATTTGTTTGTTGTTTTTTTTTTAAGAAAAAGATCAAATTCCTCATGTCGAATGATTTCGCGCTAATGAAATATGGTATCAGCGTGATAATCGGCTTGATAAGTTTGAACAATACATCATTTTCTGTGACAACTTGTTTTGAACACGCCGAACATAACATATTTAGCACGCATTTTAATTTCATTATGTATATTTGAGTACATCATGTACTTCGTCAAAGTTTTTATGTTGCAACATAAAAATACATTCAACGGCTCATAGCAAGTTCACTGTTCTTTCTATCATTATATTGCTTGCTTGTTTGTCAGATTACTTAATCACTTGAAACAATCGTATGTTAAGCAGACATGTTAAAAATTACTCGTAGCGAGTAGCCAAAGAATTTGAAAATATATTTGGTCAATAATAAGAAATGAAACGTTAATCTGCATGACTTCTTTTAAATAAAAGCTTGAATATTTGCTTTATTATGCTCCCCGAAAAAATTTGGGGAACATTAAAGTCGTCGGGTTGTCCGTCCGTCCGTCAGTCCTTCCGTCCGTACGTACGTCCCAAATTCGTGTCAGGCCCATAACTTGCTTATTTGAAGTCGGATTTTAAAACTATTTCACAGAAATGATCACCATATTGAGACGACGTGTCGCGCGCAAGATTTGGCTCGCTACCTTGAAGGTCAAGGTCACAGCATGAACTTGTAGCAAAATCGTGTCCGGTCCATTACTTCGTTATTTGAAGTCGGATTTTAAAAATATTTCACAGAAATGATCATCATATTGAGATGACGTGTCATGCACAACATTTGGGTCGCTACCTTGAAGGTCAAGGTCATAGCATGACTTTGCAGCAAAATCGTATCCGGCACATAACTTCGTCATTTGAAGTCGGATTTTACAACTGTTTCACAGAAATGATAACCATAATGAGACAATGTGTCGGGTCTCCACCTTGAAGGTCAAGGTCACGGCTTGACCTTGCAGCAAATTCGTGTCCGGCCAATAACTTCGTTACTTGAAGACGGATTTAACAACTATTTTACAGAGATGATCACCATATTTAATCCACATGTCGCATGCAACATTTGGGTTGCTACTTTGTAGGTCAAGGTCACAGCATGACCTTGCAGCAAAATCATGTCCGGCCCTTAACTTCGTTATTTGAAGTTGGATTTTACAATTATTTCACAAAAAAACATATTGAGACAATATGTCGTACACAACATTTGGATTATTTTACACTTTGAACTTTGTCTGTGTCATAACTCTGATACTACAAAAGGTATCCCTTCCTGTGTCCAAAACCTATTCGGGGAACATCACCCGGTTCATCTGGCTCTTGTTTTTAATAGATATGTAACTGTTATAGTATTTCTGATCCGTTTCCGATAATATAGCGTCTTGATTTATGCATGCGCCAATGTATACACACCGGTCTCTCAAATATCGACATGTGTCTTACGACGCATTACTCACCCCAAATGAGGGTAAAAATGACTCCGACATAAAGAAGTCCGCGTAGGGATGACAATTTTATTTTATAAAACATAATATATCTTTTCAAGTGATAAAATCGTTTATTGCTCCCAAAGGATCACTGTTTTCCAGAGTTTAATATTGCAAGTGCATTTGATAGTTCGACTGTGTTACTATTTATTCAAATATTCAAAGCTACTTTCACATTCGGTTTTAAACAAACAATCGACGAAATACAATCACGCGTTTTGAACGAAACTGGGTTTGTAAAGCCACTAAAAGATTGTCAGAGGATTGTTTGAGTAAAAATGATGTAATTGCTATTTTGCCAACAGGGTATGGAACAAGTTTAATTTTTCAACTGGCCCCATTTGCGTTTTGTTCTATCATTTCCACAGGTGCTTGGAACAAACGTTTTAAAGTTTTATATGGGCTATATATCTTAATATACATAAATAGGCAGGTTATGTAAACTATTTGATTAAGTGACTAGCGCCTGTGATCATTTCCGTGTTCAAGCCGCTATGTAAAAGTAGTGCGTTCAGTCAATGTATTTCATATGATAGCAACTATTTAATAAGCATGTACCTGATCTTGGTCCATCAATGACAACAACTTCACTATCTGAAATTACACTAACTGAAACTGAAACAGAAAATGTCCTAAGATCATTAAATCTTGAAAAAGCATCTGGTCCTGATGGTATAAGTAATAGAATTCTACGCGAAGCGTCACATGAACTCTCTCAACCTCTTTGTGATTTGTTTAATGCCTCACTTCTTCGTCGTAAAGTACCATCGACATGGTAGCTCATGTATCTGCAATTTTTAAAAAAGGTGACTCCTCTCTTCCAAATAATTACCGCCCTATCTCTCTTCTTAATACAATTGAAAAAGTTTTTGAGCGGCTAATATTTAAACATCTTTTCAACCATCTCCAAGCTAACAACTTTCTTACTCCTGTTCAATCCGGCTTTATTCCTGGCGACTCTACTGTTAATCAACTTGTTTTTATCTATGATACACTGTGCAAAGCACTTGACAATGGTCTAGAAGCTCGGGTTATTTTCTTTGATATCAGTAAAGCGTTCGATTAAGTCTGGCATAAAGGTATACTTTCAAAACTCAAATATGAAGGTGTTTCCGGCAGCCTCCTCGAATGGTTTTCTAACTATCTCACTAATAGGCGTCAACGTGTAGTTATATCTAATTCAAAATCATCTTTGGGTACTCTTTCAGCTTGAGTACCACAAAGTTCTATTCTTGGCCCTCTGCTATTCCTTATTTTCATAAATGATATTGTTCTAAATCTCCAATCATCTGTCAACCTTTTTGCTGATGATACAAGTCTCTATATTATCATAGAAAATCCAATTGTTGCAGCTCAACAGTTACAAACAGACAATCACATCATGGGTAGATAATTGGCTTGTCACATTCAACCCATCAAAGACAGAATCACTTATTGTATCTAGAAAACATAACGCAAACCACCCTTCTTTATATATGCTCAATCAAAATATACCAGAAATTAACGATCATAAACACCTAGGAATTATTCTCTCTAATAACTGTAATTGGCATAACACATTGAATATATAACCGAAAAGGCTTGGAAGCGCGTCAATATAATGCGAAAGTTGAAATATTCTTTGGACAGAAAATCTCTTGAGATAATTTTCACTTCATTCATTCGTCCTATTCTTGAATACGCAGACGTCATTTGGGGAAATGCTTTTCAATATGAACTCGAAAGCTTAGATAAGATTCAGAATGAATGTGCTAGGATTGCTTCAGGTGCGACAAGATTAGTTTCTATCGAATGCCTAATTCAAGAACTTAATTGGGAAACATTAGAACAAAGACGGTATAATCACCGATTAATTTTGTTTTATAAAATGCATAACAATTTGACTCCCGACTTTCTCTCTTCCTTAATTCCTGATCAAACTAATACAAGGTATAATTTACGTAACTCTGATAATACTGCTGGAATATATGCGCGAACTTCTTTATACTACAACTCCTTTCTTCCCTCTTCTATACGCGATTGGAACAACTTACCAACCGAAGTTCGGAACTTACCAACACTTTCATCATTCAAGAACTTCTTAACACGTTACAAGAAACGCACACCAAAATACTACTATTCTGGTAACAGGAAATTACAGGTTCTCCATACACGCCTTCGCACAAAATGCAGTTCTTTAAATTATCATCTTTTTCTAAGAAACATATCACCCTCACCTTTATGTGAATGTGGTCAAGTCGAAAGCAACTATCACTTCTTCTTTGAATGTTATCGCTACAACTTGTACCGAAATGAATTATTTATTAATATTCAAGCTTTTGATATCAATCTCGATATTCTTCTCTTTGGAAACCCTGGCCTATCAGATGATGATAATTCAACAATATTCTCTAACGTGCAGTCTTTTATAGCAAAAACTAAAAGATTCCTTTAACGATTTAACACAAAACAAATAATTATGAGACTCTCCTTCCCCTTTTTCTCTTTTGAATTACTACTTTTTTCATACTCCATATATATTTGTTTCTATTATACGTTTGGTAATATATATTTTCTCAGAAGATTTTAGATCACCAGTTCGACACCGATATATTTAACAACTAAACGGAGAAGAATTCTATAAGACCTAGTCTTTCATTCTAATCCTCTTCTTTGAATATTGTCAAATTTTGTATGTGTATATATTTCAAATGTTATTATGTACATATTCTGAGAATAAATATGTTTAAACTAACTATTTGAGGTATTAATTAAATCTCCTTTAGCACTCGTATAAAATACTCGATTTAAGAATCTGACATGATATATTGATGGGTTGATACAATTACTTTATAAAACAGTTGACCGAAATAATTGCTGCATGTTCGTGTGATGTTCACCTAACCCCCTACTCATTTTTATTATAATTCATATCAAAGTGTTGTCAACCTTCGTGTAGCAACTCGATTAGTTTAAACCTTTTTTTCTCAGAATAAAAGTAGGATATATATAAACCATTTCAAATTTTCTTACAAAATAGATTGTGTTTTAAAACTAACCTTTATGAATGGTTTCTGAAGCAACATTGTAATCATGATAATTGTATCTATAAGAATTTCATTTTCTTACGATCATTTTTATCTTAAGTAAATCTTATTTCTATGTTAATGATACCAATAAAATGTTTTGATTAGCACAAAGGAATTGTAATTGTCTTAAAATCGTTTTTTTTTATCTTTTTATCTTCTGTTCTTATAAATGTAAGGCAGATTTTATCAATATACCTGTTGAAATAATTAAAAAAAGATCTTCTAAACAAATATAAACAGTTAAAATATGACAAAGATCTTCATCATTTTACTTCAAGAGCCTTGTCATTGTGGAGTAAGTTTTAAACAGTATAAATAAATCAGAAAAGTTTTATGGCTAAATATTGTCATCATATCATGAATTTTTATACATTTTTCTTATTTATGAATTGAAACAAAAATTGAATTACCTTGTTTAAATAATATTTATCATATACGGCCACTGTAACATGCATCTCTACAGCTAATTACTTTCCTATTATTTCGCATCGCTTACAAATCAAATATTGCAAACTTTCATATATTCTATTACAATGTACTTTTATTAGATTGTAAACATGTCCTTGCTTGTTATTTCTCTCTGGCCGTTATTTAAATGTAAGAAAATATGCTTATTGCCCAAAGCATGTAAAGTAAGTAAAGTAAATATGAAGTTCCATTAATTTGAATACGCTTATGCCACACGCATTTTATTTATTATAATCACAAACATATTTCTTTTATTTAGTATTTTTTATAAATGAGCACATTATGTATGACTTGTTGTGTGAAATATGCAATTTGTTTACAAAACAATTAATAATGCAGTTTTTTTTCTAAAACAAATAGAATATGTCCCATTATGGAACAACTGAGACATTTACTATATGCTTTTATGTAGACATTGAATTTCGGTTAGATTTGAATATCGGTATTTTTAGTTTAAAACTTTACCCTTTTCAGGTTTAAATGTTGAATTCCGCTTAAGCTGAACGGTAATTTGAATTTTTAGTACCGTCCCTCAAAAGGAGCCTGCAAAATTTTCAATATTGCTATTTTAGGCGTTCTTTAAGGATTATGTCTTTTTCTAATTTTTCATTTCATAATTTGAATATCTTTAAAGGGGTAAGTCACTGTTCCTGAAATATATTCTGGTATCCAAATATTTATACGATGAGACGTTTGCACCGTAATTTTGTCAAAATCATCCTAAGGAAAAGATTATTCCAATATATTGGAATTATAATAAAAAAAGAATAAACATTACGATGGATTTGCAAAACTACAATTCTTTTTATTTAATTTATATAAAACTGTCTCTAGTGTTCTTCTTGTATCTTCTTGTCAATTTTATCATTTTGAAATGGAGCGGTGAAATAAGCGAGCGATACGTATACCACTAAAATGATATCAGTAGAGAATATTTAAAACTAATAAATACTATACTCTTAATTATTGAGCAAAATGTTTTTTGAATACAAATGCCAAAAGAATATTTATCAGTGACATTTTTTCTATAGAAAGGCAATGGAAATTTGGCTTGATAATACATTGGTTTTTTAATTTATGAGAAGTGGCAATCAAAGGCAAAAAATTAAACTTTGTCAAGCAAACATGAATTTGTCATAACTCTATTATTTTAATTTATTTGCAATACAAACAACAACACAACTATTTCCAAATTAATTCATCGTTTGCCTCCATAGATAATTAACCTTATTTGTTTATTTTTCTGCTTTTACGCCAATTTCAATATTTGGGTTATAATAATTATATCTCTACTATCACCATTACATGTTTAAATGTTGAATACTACTAAAGTCGGGTCTAAGAGACATTGCGATAGTTTGTTATTACATCTACAGCCAATTAACAGGCTCAATCAAACCGAGACTGCAACATTTTCAATTCTGTCATTTTTGGCGTTCTTGGCGATATTTTTTTTCATTTTCCTGTATAACTAAGTTAAACCAGTAATTACCGACTTCTCCCATGAAAATTGAATCATTGGTGGGATACAAATAAATAGGATATGAGCAATGAAACAAAATAAAGTTGTCGACAGGAAAATGTGAACAGCTCATAATATATTTTGATTTATCAGGGTTAGTGATAACCATTCCAGAAAAAGTCCGATGTTTACCTTAATTTTAAAGCAATGTTACTAATATATTAATTATATTGCTTTCTATTGGTTTAAAACAAATGATATGCAGCAAAATGTCAGACATGTTGTTATGACTCAACGATTAATATTTATAATACAGAAGAATAAGGAAAATCTTATAATTAGGTATTGTCTTTCTAACGGTCATCTCTCTTTGTTCATAAATATTTAAATCACACTACATTTAATGTCCCCTAGCTGTGATTTATTATTTGTTTTGTTATATTGGGAAGCAAAGGTCGGTGCTCTTCTATTAACGAACATGTTCACACAACGCCTAAATCACTCAATAACTTTGTTTCCACATTCATTATTCTTACTGTGACATCACAGAATGCACAGTAAATATTATCTTTGACAGCAAACATAATTGTTATAGATACTGGGCAGTGGTCCTCCAATAATAACAAATGGTTCATTGACACTATCCGTCTATATCACCAGATTTGTCTTAGTGAAAAGGCAAAATCTACATTTTGAACGACTTAAAAAAACCTACAACAAAGAAAATTGAAATTTACGTTAGCATTATATATCTTTTAAGATTTCTTTATTTAGTGTGTATATGAACTGAATAGTGAATTAAAATATATATAATATTGAAATAGGCAAACGAAGTTCTAATACAAAAAGTCGAACAATAATTGTATAATCTGCATATGATTACATTTTAAACTCAATCTGTAAAGTATTTGGTATTTATATATTTGATGAATTCTGCATAAGAATATATACAGATTAAATAGCTTTAGAAATTAAAAGACATGCGATTATATCAAAATATAGGCTTTATAAGACTCCTGTATCGTTGTTTATCTGATAAAAAAACATAAACTGTCGTTGTTTATCTGATAAAAAAAGATAAGATCAATGAAAAATGATGATATGGACTTATTCATATTTTATCGAGCATATATAATTCTTTAGATTGACCTGATATTAAAATTGTAAATTTCAGTATTTCAAGCTGAATTTGTAACAGTATCGCTAAAAGCATAATTTATTTTAATATTTGCAGTAAGATGTGAATGTTTTGTTTTTCGAATGTTTAAGGCTGACATGCATACTCATTACTTGTATTAAAGCGGCCCCCCTCCAATGTCATGCAAATTTTGAAAATGTATTGAGAAGTAAAATACTGGGACTTGAACACAAGAAATAATTTAGACATTGCAAACGGCACTTACAACCCATGCAAATTACCAAAAAAGGGTAAAAAATGCAAAAATAGCCTTTCCTGCATAAGTACCTCAATAGAAATATGGTGCAAAATAAAGATTGGTTATTTATTGCGCATAACATGGTATTACTATTATTTCGAATGTTTAATTAAAATATTAGTTTATTTTCCTTAAGTAAGATTTTTTAAACTATGGGCTCAGCTGGAGGTTTGCAGCTTTAAAGTAATAAAAAGGCTTCTCTTCACACAAAAAACTTATTGTTGATATATATTTTTTCAAGCACGAAATCAAAATTAAGTTGTAATGAGTAACAATATAGTTTCATAAAGTTTTGAATGGATAACTGTTTTGTAAACAGCTAATTATTAGTTAATTTTAATTCTTAGAGATTTAGAGGAATCGAGTTATATCATTAAATATATTTGATGTTTTACTAGCAAAATATTTTAAGAAAAAAGATATTGACATGAGACAAAATAAAAATAACTAAGCGCTATCCTTTTCATTCTGCTCATATCAATTCACTTTAAATGAGTGCAAATGCCATGTGTAGTCTTTTATATAACGCCTATATGCCAGGTTCTGACATAAATTTATATACAGAATTGTTAAAACTGACACTGCAGAGTAAATTCTTGTGACATCTTACCTTTTAGATTGACAACCTGATACAATATCTGGAACATTCCCCATATGTTTTGTCTGTCAGAGACATTATTGTATAATCTCATTGACAACAAACTTTATGAAGTCATTGACTCTGTCTTTTTTCTGAGACCACGAATCTTCATACTAAAGATGTGACACGTGTATAAACTGCATTTCGGTGTTTTCAATTTTAAATATAAGTATTAAATTTGTGTACATTTGTGTTTAAAATCAAAAAAGACAACATATATTTACCAGCACCGCATAGTATTGATGTTTTGCATAACATCGGCGCAACAGTATAGAGCCTGGTCAGACTGGATGTATGTGCTGGCTGGCCTGGCTCTATACTAGTGGCAAAAGCTTAACACTCTCGGTTCCAGGATATTAAGGGTTAACATAACGTTACGAAGTCCTTAACTAAGAATTGGTATTGTAAAACAATGTTTCATATTTGACATAGGTGATAATGAAAAGCAGTGTTAATGTCTGGCCCGTTACATTGCAATACGAAATGATAAATGTGCCCGATAGATGATTATACAAAACAAGATAAACGCCATTTATGATAAAAATTTTGTATAACGTTTTCGAATACTTCCGGTCAGTTTGGTTTATTTATCAAGCCTATTGCTAACTAACAACGCTTGCTCTTGTCATACAATTATGTAAATTCTTGGGAAATCGCTAATAACATTTTGCAGTGACTATTAAGCAAAAATGATAACGCTACATTGTTAGTCGTATACCAAAGTTAAAAATCTTTACAAATATCGCGATCTTATCTGAAGTAGATGTATGCATGTATATGAAAAGCTTTTCTTGAAAAGCGAAATATATTGCATAACAAAATAGCACAAACAACGTAAAAGACATAAAAACACTCCTATACTTAGTTATGATCAAATCGGAATTTACCCGTGACATGAAAAAATATTTGGTTATAGAAATATTTCTATCATTTTGTGTGAATTCGAAATGTTTCACTTTGACAAAAAATATGCGACATATAATGTTAATGTAGACGAATAAGTACATATGATGAAGTTCATTGTTTTTTCTATAATTTAAAATACTGCAAAGTTACAAACAACATCTTATATAATAAAGACATCATTTTCAACATAAAGAGTCCTTAAATTATGTTTACAAATATACCACTTTAACATCTAAAATTATTCATTCAAAGCATTACCAGCAACAGACAGAAACTATCGTAAACTGTACCTTAAATATCCCAGCGGATAGTACAAATCAAATGTTTAACATTATAATTATATTAAAACAACACAACATAAAGAATACAATTAAATAGAGGCAAACATGAATTTTACAATGTTTAAAAAATGGTTATAGAGAATTTCAGTTACATGTATATGATATAAGCAGATAAAGAGACTAGAATTATTTGGTTGAATATAAGCATGAAAGGAACGAAACATATCAACAAAATGAGAAACCATTACCACGATTGACATTGATTAATTTTTGCCACCAGTATAGACTTTTTACGTTAATTTTTGTTTGTTTTATAACTGTTTAAATTCATATGCTTTTTTGCCATATATTTTTCTTTAAGAGCGCCGAATGAAACATCGACATATTTAAAATGCAATAATGTCTATTTTGTTAAAACTTTATATACATGTACGAGGGTTGTCCCAAAATATCGTAGACAAAGTCTGTTACTCAATCAATTATAAAACAATAGAGTCGTCAAGCTAGGGAAAAGTCAATACACCTTTTATGTGTGTCTATGCGAAATAAAATCAAAATACCTCCAAAATTGACCAAGTTATTAAAATTTAAAGAATGCTACCTATACATACCCGGTGCATGCCGTCATAAACGTCATGACGTTACAAGATTTAAAAAAAATGTTTTTCAAAGTATTCTCCGTGTTTCTCGATCCACTGTCGGTGTCGGGCGACCCATTTATCATAACCATTTTCAAAATAGTCCTACTTTAATGTTCTCGACACTCATCGAGTTTCCTTGCTTAGTACCTTGAAATTTTCGAACCTCAGGGTGACCTCGTAATTGTGATTTCACATAAGGAAACACTGCAAAGTCTAAGGGCGTATGGAAGTCTCTAAAAACCTATCACACCAAGCTGTGTCTCCTGAGATCTATGGCAAAGTGCATTATCGTGATAAAATATAATGTTTTCCATGTTGCCAGTTAATGCTGAACGCTTCTTGAACTGAACATATTATTCAATGACATCGCGCTGCGCCGCATTTTCATCTGACGTCGCCATTTTGGGAATTTTCAAAATCGCTGTTACATATTATGCTACAGATTTTTTCAAAGTAGCGTTACATAAACGTCTGTTGGTGATATGACGTAAAAATGAATGACGTCGTTCCACAGGAATGTATTTTCCATAATTATTATTATGCTGGACGTTAAAGGCATGTTTTTAAGAAGCATGCTCTCAACACTGACTAATATTTTATCGTGCTCCGGGTATATTGTACTGTTTAATATAAAACCCTGATAAAAAGCGTTACCTTATACATGTATATTGGCTATTTACTTTAAGAAGGTAAATTAACAAATGACCAAGGAAGATATCTGGTAAATTTTATTAAGTTATGACGTCAGGTTGAAGAGAAAATAATGTAGTCTACGACATTTTGGGACAACCCTCGTATTAAGATGCATAAAGATTTTGCATGAGGATAACATAATTTTATCTCATGTTTTGTTTTTTTTTTTTTTTTTTTTTTTTTTTTTTGGGGGGGGGTGTTGTTGTTTGATTTTTTGTGGGGGTTCTGGGGGGGTTGTTTTGTTTTTTTTTTTTGTTTTTTTTTGTTTTTTGTTTTTTTGTTTGTTTTTTTTTTGTTTTTTATCTTATACAATATTATATTTTTCATTAGTTATCTCGAAAACTTACATTAACTGTATTGATAACTGGCGTGGAATGAGCCTTACAATGTGAAATTAGGAAATGAGCATATTGGCAACGAATGGCTTTATTTTGAGACATAATTTAGAACCAGACACGGTTAAATGGTCAGTGATTAATCGGAAGTGGGTTTAAGAGAATGCCTATGTAATGATGAGAATATTTTCGACCAAGACTATAATCATCATTTTGTTGAATGAAGGGATTGCTAACGTTGCCTTGATTTTCAGTATATTACCATTTTATTATACAGCTTGTTAGTATACTATCACATGGCACGATACAACAACTGAAAATATGTTTAAAAGTACAAAGTTTAACATATAATTGTACTAGCAAATTTACGATATGTTTTTCCTTCCGACCTTAACTCTAAATTAGAATTGGATTCTAATATTTCTTATAAGTTTAAATAATTTTAGACAATGCAATTGTTTAAGTGAACAGAAATACAAACATAGGATAATTGTGTAAAATGACATATGTGTGTTAAAAACGACAAGTGTGGAAATGCGCTGTGTGTATGTAAGTGAATTAAGATAAGTGTGTATAAAAGATAAGTGTGTAAAATAAGAAAAAAACTGTGTAAATTAAAAAAAGGATGTAAAAGAAGATTAGTGTGGTAAATAAGATATTTGCACTTTGATGTCTGTGTGTTGTAAGCAGCAATAGATATGCACTCATATTTGAAATTTAAGTTTCAACCTATTTTTATTTAATTGTGTAAACAATTTCTGTTAAAGACTATTCCATTATTACTTCTAGTCTCTGGTTCAAGTGTTTTTCTATAAGAAACAACATATTTTCTCATGTGAGCTGTATTTATATTTGCAAAATATATACATGTATCAATATATAGAGCAAAAATGCACCGGCATGCAATAATTGTTAAACACCATAAATTTTTGTTAAATTCATACAAAAAAGTAAACTGCAATTTTCTTGTCATAGAACGAATTTTCAACTTTACCTCATACTTTTAACGATATTATGTAAAGTACATTTTTTTAATATTAATTTGCGTTCTCAAACAACTAAAATCTGGAAACTCGAAAACATTGTTCATATTGTATATATCGGTTTCCGTTTTACTTGAAAGGTCACTATTTCATGGCTTAAAACTAAAAATACAACTACAAAAATACAAGTATTGGAACCTTAATAAAAACTATCCAATGTATATGAGGTAAGGAAATAAAAATTTAATTTCCCCCTAGAGATGTTTTATTGGCAAATAATGATTACTAGTATTATATCGTAATTGCTTTCTGATTTAGAGTCTACAGAAATTGTCTTATAATACAAACCAATGTCAGTTATAAGTGGGGTAGTTTGAACACTAAACCCCATGACATTGCAACGTTCAATAACGTAACAAATATAAAAATGTATACACATTAAATTTCAGTTATTACTATTTGATCAAAAGAAAATCGGTTATTTTTATATGCCCGCTTGTGTATAACAACAATTATATTGGGGCATAGAAGGTTTTCCTACATAAGTAAATTGCTGTGTCGGTGTCACACACACAATCATACAAAATCATGCAATAAAGTCATGCTTCTTGTTTCAAGCAATAGAGAGCCTTGACATTTCTGCTAAATGTTGTAAACACATGTATGTAAATTCATCTGGCTAATTCCCATCATTTGTTTGACATAATATTACGTAGAGCACACAAACTCCTCATTGCAAATGTTCATGATTCGACAAAATGTATATAGTTTTCATTTCAACACGTTCAATGTTTAAGAGCATGCGGATTTTCATAGTTTTAACATAAATATTGAGTTTACCATCTATAAAATACTAGTACTGGTCGTTGAAGAATGTTATCTTTAAAAATTGTCGTAATAGCTCTGTATTCTATTGATATATTATAAACACTTAAGAAACTATTTAAGATATTATACTTATATTGAATGGGAGTATTCACCTGTTTTTCTCTATGCAAACGATGCTGTTATGAACAGATACGTATATTGCATATTAATGTAAAGTATTGCGTGTTCCGATTCAACTGTCTGTCATTGTACATCTTTGCAAGCATTCATTTGAATTTTATCTCTGTGGATATCAATAGGTGTGTAACAAATACAATTTCCTGAGTCCTTGATATTTCATGTCGGCTCGAGATCACGTAAAGTTTAAATGTAAAACTTGTTTTGTTCGGCTTCTTACGTTAATCAAATTTGATGACTGGAGTAACAAAAGCTTGCAGAAAGATCGCTTTGCTTCTAAATTAATCGTGTAAAGCAAATATTTTGGTATTGAATTTAAAATAACTTCAACCAAAGTCTTAACCTTAAATAAACCTTGGTGTATCACATATTAAAATGCTTTTACAACAACAAGTACGTATGCCCTTGTTTTGTTTTCTAATCATTTTGATTTTTTTTTCATTTCAGTACCAACGTCATTCATCTTAGTATCTTTCACTGTCTGAATAACATTTTATGTCTCTCCAAGAATTGCATAATTATAAACATTCGTGTTGTAGTTTTAAAGATATTGTTGATTATTTTAAGACAAATAATTGGTAAATCGAGGTTTACTAGATGTTTCGATGTTTGCACAATAATTTTTTGAATGTACTACTGTCTACTAGTACCTTGACAACATACAGTTAGGTAATACATTGAATATAAGTTTGTTTAAACATATCTTTGGGTGCTACGATATTTGGACGAAATGTGGAATGAAATTTAAACAACTATATTTGTTTTAGTTTTTACGATTACACTTTTCATTTAATAATTGTAAATTACACTGTTCAATACTTAAACTTAACATAAACCAGTTCTTTCCTTGAAAGGGTATGCCTATTTTTATATAAACATGTTTTCCTCATACTCCTTTCTTTATTGTGTATCCTTTTTATTGTTCATTTCTTAAAAAAATAAAGTGCATATATTACATAATTGCTATATCAATGAATTAACTATCATGTAAAAAGCTTATCATTCAACGATTTGAATTCATAAACACGTGTATCCAAAGACTTTCAAAAATTCAGAACAAGAAAAGTTAAATGTTACCAAAAAAAAATTGGCACTGCAATACACAAATCCCAGTACATATAATTGATATTAAGAAATAGAATATATGACATGTGACAGAACATTATAATTATATATTCCTTTTCACCTTGTAAAACGAAGTCTACTGGGATCCAGTCTCGTGAGAAAATAACTAGATAGGATCACAAAGGACGTAATAATTAGTATGTATTTCATTCGTTTAACACCTATATCCGACGTTCAGTTATATAACATATTAAGTGATACCACTTTAAATTAATGTCACATCTTACTAATACCTTTTGGATTTGACAACCTAATAGAAATCTGAGACAGTTCCCATACGTTTTATTTGTCTTACGCGTTACTGTTTTTACAATGTACTGTGTAACGTCATTTTCAACAAACACCTTCTTCTAAATCATCCACATTTTCATTTCCCCTTATGTTTATTTGAGCTTTGCTAGTCACAGATACAATATTTAAAAAATCTGAACTATAGATGAGCACATGTTGTCAGTTATATAACTTATTAAAGGCTGATTGAAGAAATTAGCCTGTGAAAAACACATTCAAAAGATATAATGTGAAAACTACATGACATTTAAATGTTGGTACTCACTTTGCATTTTTTTTCTTTATTTATATTTTGGCATGAGTTTATTTTTAAAAGTATTCCACACATATTATCTGCTTCAAATATGTTTTGAATACATATCAAATATACACATATTAACATAGTTTTGAACATTCATTCCAAAATGAAATAAAAAGACAATATAATTACACACGATCATATATTTACCAGTAAGCATTGTTCACGTAGACAGAACTACATTAACTTTGAAAATATCAGATAACGATAATTTGTAATTAAAGTGTTGCATTACAATTCATATTATTCTTTGAAGATTTTTTTCAATGTGTGGAAGCTTCAAAGTCCTTAATTAAGAAATGGTATTGTTGAAAAATGTTTTTATTTACATTTTGCAAGTAGAAACACTTTCAATTGGTGGTGATGTTGGTAGTTTTAACTCCGGAAAACGACAATAAATCACATTGAGTTTACCAGAGCACAGTTCAGTCTCCCCTTAGCAGCAGGCTGTAAAGCAGATTACCAATAGTCCATGTAGTTCCCTGCACTTTCGCAAGGACGTGCTAATGACAAAGAAGAGACCTGCACCGTCCGGAATCTAAATTGGGTCGCCAGATTCACTGTCAAACGCTTTATCTATTGAGCTAACCGGACGGCTATGTAAAAACATTTTATATCCTCCTGCAGCTTTAAATACTTCCGATCAGCTGAATTTTATTAACCATGTCTGTTTCTGTCCATAATCTTATCTTTTTCTGTTTGCATGACTAATCTTTTTATGGAATAACGTTATATTATGCTGATATATGTGACAGTATAAAAATGTCGATCACGTATAGTAATGTCACGCATTGCTTTTTTATCCAATTATGTAAATTCTGAAAAACTCATTTATCAGAATATATAGAATAAGTTATGAAGCAAAAAAAGTTACGCTAACAAAATCATATTCATCTTGGTTTTATAAAAAAAAACCTGTTAAATATTCTCTTTTCATATTGATTCTTTAATTTATTTGTATTGTTTTGTTTGTTTGTATCTTTGTATGCTGGTTTATGGCAAGCTACGTGTAACAGATTTAATTTGCATACGAAATGACCAGTGACGTAATACACGAATCAAAGAAATGACAGTAGTAAAGAAAGTATTATAACGAATCAGTTGCTTGAATTGACCGCGAAATAAAAAATATAAAGTAGCAGAAACTGTTTTATCTTTTTATGTGAATTCGGAATCTTTTTATTCATAGTAAAAGAATACAGCAAAGTATAATTTAAATGTTAAATATTAACTACAGAGGCATACAAATGAAGGGGGTGTATTTGAAAGATATATTCCATGAACAACATTTGATTTCATTGACATCATTTAAAATGAGAGGCTCCTTAACAAATGGACAACCTTTCACATATAAAGTAATTAAATAAGAACGTACTATGTGTCGTTAATATAACATATCTCTTTTTAAACAACCAGGAGGTTAATACAAATCAAATGTTTAACAGTATGTTAACTGTTGCAAAGAAACAATCTTGTACACATGTACAAAAATATTTAAATGTTGTATTTGCAGATATAACAAACATGGAGAAAACATTGGTTGTATACGGAATTATGGCTGTATACCATTCAACATGCTGGAGCCGCAAGTGATCAGTGCATGCCACCAGTACTTTTTGAAGAGACAGATTATGAAAACCAGATATATTTTGGTTAGGGACTTTTGTCTTATAGCTTACTAAATTCATAAATAACATATGTATAGTTTGCGACAATAATAAAAAATGGTATACAAATTTCTTTCTTCTTTTATTGCTAGTCTTTTCGAAGAACATGATCATCAGAATTGATAACGAGAAGTGAATCGGCATAATTTTGCTGTTTTTCTGTTTTTGCCAGCTACAAAAGCACAGCTGTAATCTAGGAAACCTTCCAGAAAACTTACAATGCACTATAAACTAGCGTGTTATGAAAGTTACAACTTTGATTGAGGAAATGAGCTATTTGCCAATGAATGGCTGTATTTTAAGAAGGAATTACGAACCAGACGCTGTTAAATGGTCAGAGAATAACCGGAAGTAGGTTTATAGGGGATGACAATGGTAACAATCAATGTAAGACCGTTGAATAGAGAAAATAAAACGTTTTACGGCCAAACAATATTTTGTTAAAAGAAAGAATAGCTAAACTTGCCTTGATATACAGTCCAATTTGAGTTTTGTCGTACAGCTTGTTAGTAAATTATCAAATGACATGCAACGCTATCATTACAAAAGAAAAACGATAATGACATAAATGCTAGAAAATAAGCTTTATTTACCCTCGGATTAAACTCTAAATTAGAAAAGAATTGAAGTATGTCTACATAAACTTAAATAATTTCAGGGATTGCAATTGTTTTAAATACATTCATAGAATGAACTTTATTTAAGTGACCTGAAAGACGGAGTGCTGAGTCGTGACATTTCACTTTGTTCTGTATTTCTATATCTAATTTAAATCATTATATAAAATGATAGGTACTTGCACTACTGTATTATCTAGCTTGTTTCAGCAATCAATATTATGACCAGTTTGACCGGCAGTTGTAATGGTAATAATTAAAATGAAATATTCATCAACTCAATCCAAATGAACATCCTCTTCTTATACATTGGCTGACATTCTTACACATTAACTGACATCATTAAACATTGTTGATATTCTTAAAAATTGAGTGCTATTAAATATATTGACTGACATTTCTAGACATTGACTGACATTCTTTGACATTGTTTATAAATGTGAATGATACTAGTATGTGGCAATGGATATATGCACTTATTCTATGATTTGACGAATAAATCATTTTAAAAGAGATAAATATAGGAAACAAAGCTTCAGTTTAAACCTAATCTAATTTCATTTCACTGTAAATTATATTTCTGTAATAACTATGCCTTCATTTAGTTTTTGAGTCAAAAGCAAAACTAAAAGGTATTTCGTACAAAATGATATTTTCAAGAAAGGTTAGATTTTCTAATTATGATCATGCAATAACTTTCCTTACAGCACACACCAATTTTAGTTATAAGTTTGATGATAAGAACACATTAAATGACCTTGATACAATTTAAAAAATTGAAGGTTTTACTTAAATAAATATAGTTCGGTTGTTCTTATTTGATCATGCATCTTGTAAGTCGTGATTTTCTGCTAAAAACATTTCGAATGTTATAGAAGAATGTTTATTCATCTGTCAAATTCACATAAGCTTTTAGCACTTCACTCTAATAATGCAGAATACACAATCGTTTTGACGCGATTACTCACGTTTCAAAAATAATATCTTAAATTATTATTACAGCACGTTAAATATTGTTTGAGTTAATGTAAGGCTTTGCATTTATGAGAGCCGGATATATTGTAACTTAATAATTGCTTAAATCACGTGGTATTTGTCTTCCATTGACGACATGCCATATTTAAGAATGTTTTCTTCAGATAAGAATGGTGGTGACTCAATATCATTTCATCTTGAAAGCACACGTCACACCTTGTTAAGATAGGACACTTCTATTGAAAGTATGCATTTATTTCTTTTATTTTTCTCTTTGCAAACGACGCTGTTAAAAGCAGACAAGTATCTTTATTACGAAAATAAGGTATTGCGTGCTCCGACTGAACAATCCTTCTTTGCAAGAATTCATTTGATTTTATTCGGGCAGATATTTTTAGGTGTATAATAAATACAATTTCCTTCACGTATATCATCTGATGTTGGCTCGAGGTAAAGAGAAGGTGATACAATAACCTTATCTTAATCGGTTTCATAAATAACTCATTTACAGTGGCATTGTAGAAAGATTAATATATGCTAGTAAATTAAAGTTTATAAATATATCATTTAGAGCAACCATATTGGCTTTTAACTTTATATCCATTCGACCAACCTTTATTATAAGGCATTTTTGTTAAAAAATTTAATTAAAAGGCTAAATTCCCAAGTACAATATTATTATAGTATTTGGTATAATTAGTACTAATATCGATAGAAAATAAAGTCTTTTGTTCAAAAGTCAAGGATTACTCTATGCATATGATGGTAAGTTTGAACAGTACTATACTTACTTCTACAACTGTTTTAAAAATTATATGTTCACCATTTTATCTTAATGCTAAATTATCTGAATACTGCAAGGTTAAAAATTGCATTTTATAAAAAAGCGTTTTTTTATGAAATCTGACTTATTTTACATTATAGAATTATGTGTATCACTGTCCTGTGTTATAACTAAAAATGAACTTTATAAAACTTTGTTCGTTCATTAAAATTCGAGATAAATACCTTAATTATATGTACATATTTCTTGCAATGTGTTAATTCTTCTACATAACTTTTCAAAAAGAAAAATATGGCTCATTATACGTCATATATGATTTAATGTTGATTACGTTTACTGCTTCACTGTGTGAAACAGATAATATAGTTTAAGTTCTCTTTAATACTTTGTTGATATTGACAAAATGTTGGTAGAAAAGATCATTTAATATTTAAAACTAGGATACACGTATTTTGCTGATTTATTTGTTTCACGCCCAATTAATAATTTAGGATATTAGAAAATATTTGATAATAAGGAAATTAGGGACACTAAATAAGCCATATATTAATATCTAACATTGAATTACACATCATAAACAATTTTTTTAACATGGCATAAATTTCTCAAATGTCAATATAACATGAGTTTTAGCGATACAAAAAAGTTCATGTAAAGAAATGGCAAAATGTCATTGGTATCAATCAATATGTTAGATTAACCTATCATTATGGTCTTGATTTAAATAACTAAAAAGTAAGGAGTCTTGTGTGTGTTAAAAGTCTGTAAATTGTGTAACTTAAAAAAGTTTAGATAATGCAATAGAATGCAAACGACATAATTAAATAAAGTATAGGAACAAAGAAAGATTCATCTTTAAATAAAATTATGTAGAAAGATATCAGAAAAGAAATAACAGGATATATTAAACATGGAACACATTGTTAATAAAATTATTGAAAGTGCTCATAGTTATAAACATTGAATAAATTAAAAACATTTATGAACATGAATTGCATATTTACGTTAAGCTCATTTCATTTAGAGGGAGATTATCAAGCCATGATAAGCATGCACACGCATCTATTTGGTACAAACATAGAATACCAGTTCGTACAATCATTAATGGCAACTGTGAAATAATACCAAGCACTGACTTTGCACCTACCAGATACCACTTGCCTAATAATTAGTTATGACATCAGGAAAGTATCGTAAAGACAAAAATAGGTCCTACACATTATAACGAATTTCAACAGCTTATTCCCATTTCAGCCTTTTGATTCCTATTAACGTTTATATCGCTATCTGGTTAACATAAATATTCATATTAAGAATTAAAACATTCTCATTTAATAGCGAATGTGTATTAGAGAACTGAAGTTACATCATAACTTGACATTATCGTTACAATTCATACAAGTAAGATACTACGACGGGTTTTATTGTAGATTTTGACAAACTCTGTAACAATTTCCCTCAATAAATTTGAGCTCGAAAAGTATTTAACCTAAAGTTGAATAAGTATATCTTTCATTGGTTTTGAGCACAAACCCATTGTTCCAGACATATGCAAATTACTTTAGTTGACATCATAGTTACTTTATATGGTCACAAAATGTAAGAGAAACAAGTTTGAGAGAAACTTATTTCCCACACGTACCTAGTGTAGACATATTATTGCACGATATAACAGGAACTTTCCACTTGCTGAAGTAATCAAAATATAAATATACGGAACATATATCATATTGTTACATTTATACCTTTTTCATTTTAAGACATTTCTGCTTCTTTTCAGAAGTACTGAAGTAAAACATTGAACTTTGTGAAAAAATGTTTCGTAAATACATATTTATTTATTTTACTTCTTTTGAAATGCATATTCGGAAAGCTTTTCTCTTAATTCAGACTGAAAAGTTTGTAAAGACTTAAATCATATAGAAAAAGTATTTTAGTTATTTGATCTGGAAGTAAATATTGCACATAACAAGCACGCGGCACATTTTACAGTGCAAATAATGAAGGTTTAAATACATGCGTTCAAGATCAAATATTGACTTCACTTCTTATTTTTACATGAATAAAAGGGAACTATAACCGGAAACTGGTCAGTTCAGAAATGTGCGAAGTAGAACACGTTGTTTAGTCGTTAAATAATTGGTCTTCAATAAATGTTTAACGACTTCAAATTTTATTCATTTAAAGAATAATTTACAAAGAAATAATATGAGCTGGTAAAACAGATAGGAAAAAATATAATTTAATATTTATTTATTTATTTATCTATTATTTGTTTGTTTGTTTGTTTGTTTGTTTGTTTGTTTGTTTGTTTGTTTCCATTTATTTATTTATCATATAGATATATTATGTCTGATATCATGTACACAGTCAAAGTAAGCAATCGCCAGCAAATACATCTTTTTTTCTCCGATTGAAAAATGAAATATCCTATAAGAGACTTTAATCTACAAACCTTAAAACTCCAGGTATATTTTAATTTATGTCAACATTATTGATAGTAGTTCTTAACAGCAATTACATTTCGTCCATTGAGAAGCATAACACGGTTGTAACATTAGTAAGACGAATCTTCTGTGTACTTTATATATGAATACAACAAATACTGAAAATCAAACGCTTTTGCAAATGTTGTGAACTAGTTTATATTTAATTAACACAGGCATTTCCCATTGCTTATGTCCGTATGGCTCATAAAGATGCTTGTCGAATAATGTACAGGCTGAAATTGAATGGATCTCATCTTAAAGAAGCATGACTTCCAATGCTTTAAGAGGCTTTTAATCTTCATTAGTATCGCACGTTTTGTCTGGGACGTCTAGTATATGTCTTTATCTGAAAAGCTTATATGTAATGAAAAGATAAATATACGAAACACTCTTATATTGTAAGAAATAACAACACCAGTGTTGTGTTGATGTATGACTTTTGCAGCATAAAGACGATTAAAATATCTATTCACGACATAAGGTTTGCAGGGGTATGCAAATATTTGTATATTTAGTTGTGAATGACTGGATTTAACGCATGATTAAATACTTAAGAAAAAAGAAACAACAACATCTTTAGGGTTTTAAGAAACAACAAAGTTTTTATCTTTGATCAATATACCAAAGAATAAATGTTGACGTACAAAATTCATTTTGACTATCATATCGAATGGAAAACAAGAAATAAAGTTTCTATTTGTCCAAACAATATAAATGAGGGATAATAAGGTTTCCTTGTTGAATTGAATAAGGGAAATATATCACTTAAAATACACTATTTTATGAAACAAAAGGGCTTCTTTTTACTCAGGGCGTAGAAATTTACGCAAAGAGTTTGCGTCCTGTTTTAGAAAAAGAAACTCTATATCATTACTTACTTAATAGCAAGTCGATAGATAGCGTGCAAGGTAAGTTACATATTGCGTAGGAAATGAGCCACAATTTGCTTGTGATTATTCTTATTGTAAGAACAGATAAGAGGACAGTATCAGCTATAGGAGAAGTTTTACTAAACTAATGACAATGGTAATAATTAAAAGAACTCCACTGTTTAATAATAAGGGGCTGGAAATGTTTTAAGAGAATTGTTTAACACTTGTATTATAGATATATGAACTACCTTTGATGCTACATTTCTAAACTAATTACAATGTCTTTACATGTAACAAAATAGCTGAATTTAGTAGAACATTTCAATACTTTTATACAATGCAGTTGTTTAAGAGGAGAAATACAAACATAGGATGGATAAATGTGTGAATGACATATGTGTGTTAGATACGACAAGTGTGTAAAATGCGATAAGCTTATATGTAAGTGAATTAAGATAAGTGTGTATAAAAGATAAGTGTGTAAAATAAAAAAGTGTGTACATTAAATCGGTATGTAATATTACATTAGTGTATTAAATAAACTATTTTTTACTGTGATGTCTATGTGTTGTAAGCAGAAATGGATATGCAGACTAATTTTAGGCTTTGAAATTTAAGTTTCAATATATTTTTATTTCATTTTGAATACACTTTCTGTGAACGACCATCCCGTATTATACTTCTAGTCTCTAGAGTAAGTTTTTTCATATGAGCTGTAATTATATTTTTTCTTTAAAAAATCAATAAATATAGCAACAATTGCACAAGTAATGCAATAATTGTTAAATATCATAATTATTTGGTTAAAAAAGGTCATTCATTTAGCACAAACAGCAATTCTCTTGTCACTCGCACAACGACGTTTAACCTTTTACCCCATGAGCATATTGCGAAAAATGGCCGTTTTCATTGAAAAGCCTCCTGCAACAAGTTCAAACTGCTATGAAACTATGAAAAATGCTTCAGTATTGATTACACTTGGCACAAATGGTGACTAGACCATAGCCTCTGTAACAGCATACTCGATCGAAAATTTCCTGTTACCATGGCAACTGGGGGACGTCTCAAAATTACCAAAAATCACTATTTTGCATTGTTTTTTTCCATCAAAACTGATTTCAAAGTGCTGCAACTTCGTAATGAATTGAGATAGAGTAAAAGGCTTTTCAGCGTCGCTTTCTAGTTATCCTAAGATCGACCTGAGGTCATTTTTAGCCTGTCACATGTCCAAAATTTTCTTGGCGATGAGGGGGACTACGCCTCCTTCAAACCCTCCAAACAGAAGGGGGCACATCCCCCTTCTGGCAACCCCCTGATGTAACATTTCGATGGGGGACGTCGCCGAAAAACTGGCCACTTTTTTTACAACATTTCTCAAACGAAAAACAGTGTTCCAGGGCCTAAATAGGACATTTTTTCACTGTTTGAGGCCTCAAAAGGGGGAAACAAAAAGCGTCGAAACACGCCTATATAAGGGAAAAGGTTAAACTGTACCTCATACGTGTTTTTGTTTTTTGCTATAAGGAAAAGAAAGGTATGGAAGTATGCAATGATAACTTATTACGATCTTATGCAAAGTACATTTTGTAATTTTAATAAATAAGATTACCACAATAATATGTACTGTTCTCACTGAAACCTGATTTATTATTCATAATGCATGAACAAACTAGAAAACTTTGTTAATATGTGTATATCGGTTCCAAATATACTTGATAAGTCACTATCTCATTGCTTAAAACTAAAAAATGAATACAACTACAAAAATACAAGACTTAGTAATGGAATCTAAATCAAAACTATCTAAGGTAAGGAAATAAAATTGCATTTCCCCAAACTAATGGTGATTTTTAGACAGCAATAACTTTCTGATTTATAAAAAACACCAATGAATGTTATAAGTGGGGTGGTTTGAACACTAGAACCAATGATATTGCAACGTCTTATGATGTAACACTTACAAAAACATACAAATTTGATTTCCTGTATGATCAGAAGAAATTCGTTATTTTATGTGCCTTCTTGTGTCTGAAAACAATTATATTTGGGCGCAGGAGATTTTTTTCTACATGAGTAAATTGATGTGTCGGTGTATCTTAAAATCAAACAAACATACAATCATACAATAACGTTTCAAGCTATAGAGAGCCGTGGCTTTTCTGCTAATGGTTGTAAACACATGAATGTAAATATATCTGACTAATTCCCATCATCTGTATGTCATCTTATTACGTAGACTACACAAACTGTCTAAATGATTTATATTTTTACCTGTTTCTTCTAAATAGTATATTCTCAATATATAGTTAGGTAATTTATATATCTATATAAGTTAATTCAAATAAATCGTTTGCTGCGGCGTAATTTAGCCGAAATGTACTGTAATGTCGAAACAAATTTAGACAGCAATCTATAATAAGTGTTTTACGATCTTACTTTTCATTTAAGAATATTGAAAAATGTTATCCTGTACTTAAACCCGAAAAATACACTGAACAAAATTCAGTTGTTGGATTGAATTGGCAGCATAATTGTATACCTTTTTACTTAAATCTCTTATCAGTATGTGAATTCCTGTATATTGCACAGTTTTAGAAATCAAAAGTATTTTTTATATATTTGATGCTATATCAATAGGGTAACTGACATAAAATAAGCTTATCATTCAATGATTTAAATCCAAAGACATGTGCTTCAAAATGTTTTCACGAATTGAGACACAAAGTCGGGCACTATATAAAACATATTCTACTACATAAATATGATAATCAGAAATTGTTTTACAGGACGTATATAAGACAAAAACGCATTGTTCTTTTCACAAAGTCAAAAGCAGTCTAATGAGATCAATTTCTTATTATATGATGAAATAACTAGGATCACAAAGGACGTATGTAGTTCATTTAATTAACACCTATATACGAGGTTCTGGTAAACGTTTTTTTTTATAGAACAGATAAAGTGATATCAGTTTAAATTATTGTCACATCTTACTAATACCTTTTGGATTTGACAACCTAATACAAATCTGGGACATTTCACGTGCGTTTTGTTTTTCGGACGCGTTACTGTATAACGTCATTTTCAACAAATCGTGTCTTTGAATCATCCACTTTGGGAACAGCTTAAGAATTGGTATTTTTAAACAATGTTGTTACCAAGCAGTTTATCTAGTATACTAGTTGCCTTTAATTTTGCATGGAATTGTACATGGGGGAAAGTACGATTGACTGCAAAAAGGATTTCATTATTATTTACAAAAGTGACCTGCATCGTCCGGAATCGAACCCGGGTTGCCCTATTCACAGTAACGCTCTTACTATTGAGTGTGCCAAACAGCTATGAAGAAACATTTTATAACTCTTTCAGCTTTAAATACTTCCAACCAGCTTGATTTATTTACCAATTCTGTCTCTGTCTCTAATCGTTTTTCTATTTGCATGACTAATCTATTTATGGAATAACGTTATCATTATTATGTTGATATGAAGGACTTTTGCTACATTATAAAAATGTTCATCACGTAAAGTAATGTCTCATATTGCTTTTTATCCAAGTATGTAAATTTTGAAAAACTCATTTATAAGAATACACAGAAAAACTTATTAAGCAAAAAATATGTACGCAAAAAGCATGATATTCATTTTGGCGCTATAAAAGATATGTAAAATGTTATCTTTTAATGCTGATTATTTAATTACTTTATATTTAATTTGCATACGAGATGACCAGTGACTGATTATTTAATTACTTTATATTTGTTTGTTTGATTGATTGTATGCTCGTTTATGGCAAGCTACGTGTTCCAGATTTAATTTGCATACGAGATGACCAGTGACGCAATAAACGAATAAAAGAAATAACACTAGTTAAGTAAGTATTATAACAAATCAGTTGGTTGAATTTACCGTGAAATAAAATATATAACGTACCTGAAACTGTTTTATCATTTTGTGTAAATTCGGAATCTTTTTCACTCATAGAACAAAATACAGCAAAGTATAATTTAAATGAAACTGGTATAAATGAATAAGGTGCATTTGAAAGGTATATTCAATGAAAAACATTTGATTTCATTGACATGATTTTAAGGGAGAGGCTACTTAACAAATTAGATTAGAACATACTATGTGTCGTTAATATAACATACTTGTTTTGAAACAACGAGGAGGTTGATACAAATAAAATGTTTAACAGTGTGTTAACAATTGCAAAGAATCAATCGAGAGTTGTTAACACACAGCCATACAAAAATATTCAAATGTATTTGCAGATAGAATACATTTCAGTTGGTGTTATACGGAATGATGACTTTATACCATTAACATGCTGGAACCGCGAAAACTTTTCAGAATACTAACGATGTACTTTGCCCCAGCGTGCAATGAAAGTTACACTTTTGATTGAGGAAATGAGCCATTTGTCAATGAATGGCTGTATTTTTTAGAAGGAATTAAGAACCAGACGCTGTTAAATGGTCAGTGAATAACCGGAAGTAGGTTTAGAGGGGATGACAATGGTAACAATTTATGTAAGACCGTTGAATAGAAAGAAAAAAAGTTTTACGGCCAAACAATTTTTTTTTTTTAAGAAAGAATTGTTAAACTTTGCCTTGATATACAGTCAAATTTGAATTTTATTGTACAGCTTGATAGTAAATTATCAAATGACATGCAACGCTATTATTACAAAAGAATAATAACGATAATGACATTAATACTAGCAATAAAAGCATTAAGCTCGGATTTAACTCTTAATTAGTAAAGCATTGTAGAGTGTCTACAAATCCTTGAACATTTTGAGGGATTGCATTTTTAAATACCTAAAGCCAAATAAAAATCCTTTTCTTATACATTGGCTGACATTCTTAGACATTTAATGACATCCTTAAACACTGACTGATATTCTTAAAAATTGAGTGATATAATTATATATTAACTGACATTCCTAGACATTGACTGACATTCCTTGGCATTGCTTCTTAATTTGAGTGGTACATGGCAAAGGATATATGCACGTTCTATGATTTGACGGACAATCATTTTAAAAGATATAAATATAGGAAACAAACCTTCAGTTTAAACCTAATCTTATTTCATTTCACAGTGAATGATATTTCTGTAACAACTATGCATTCGTATAATGCAAAACTGTGCAAAAATAGCCTTTTTTTGTCAAACGCATATCGTAGAAAATGATAATTCAAGAAGATTTAGATTTTCTAATTATGATCATGCAATATCTTTCTTTACAGCACGCACCAATGTTAGTTATAAGTTTGATGTTAAGTGACACATGAAATAACATTGATACATTTTAACAAATTGAAGGTTTTTCTTAAATAAATATAGTTTGGTTGTTCTTATTTGATCATGCAAGAAAAATATTGCATCTTTGTGTAAGTCGTGACTTTTCTGCTAAATACATTTTGAATGTTATATCATCAGTCAAATTCACATGAGCTTTTAGCCTTCTAATAATGTAGAATACACAATCGTTTTGGCGCGATAACTCACGTTTCAAAAATAATATCTAGAATTATTATTACAAGTTTAAGTTATTGTTAGGCTATGCATTTATGAGAGCCGAGCAGATTGTAACTAAATAATTGCTTAAATCACGTGGTATTTGTCTTCCGTTGACGACATGCCGAGAATAATTTCTTCAGATAAGTGGTGGTGGCTCAATACTATTTCATCTTATAAACACACGACACACTTTGTTTAGATAAGAAACTTCTATTGAAAGTATGCATTTATTTCTTTTATATTTTCTTTGCAAACGACTCTGTTATATGCAAACAAATAATTGAGCGTAGTCACGACAAAACCAACATAGTGTTTGCGACCAGCATGGATCCAGACCAGCCTGCGCATCCGCGCAGTCTTATCAGGATCCATGCTGTTCGCTATCAGTTTCTCTACTTGTAATAGAGTTAGTGGCGAAATGCATTGATCCTGATCAGACTGCGCGGATGCGTACGCTGGTCTGGATCTATGCTGGTCGTAAAACCATTATGTTGGTTTTGTCATGGCGCGGATCATTTAATATTTAAAACTATGATACACGTTTTTCGCTGATTTATGTGTTTCTACGCCCAATAAATAAATTAAGGATATTAGAAATTATTTGATAATTAGGAAATTAGGAACACTAAATAAGCCATAAATTAATATCTAACATTGAATTACACATCATAAACAATTTTCGAAACATGGCATAAACTTAACAAATGTTCATATAACATGAGTTCGAGCGATACAAAAAGTTCATGAAAAGAAAATTGAGCCGTGTCATGACAAAACCAGCATAATGGGTTTTCGACCAGAATGTAGCCAGACAATCCTGCGCATCCGCGCAGTCTGATAAGGATCCATGCTGTTCGCTTATCAACTCTATTACAAGTGGAGAAACTGATAGCAAACAGTATGGATCCTGATCAGACTGCGCGGATGCGCAGGTTGGTCTGGTGCCATGCTGGTCGCAAAACCACTATGTTGGTTTTGTCATGGCGCGGCTCAAATGGCAAAATGTCATTGGTATAAATCAATTTGTTAGGTGAATCTATCATTATGATCTTGATTTAAAAATAGTTTTGTTTCTTTGCAAATTAGCAATATTTAACATTTTTGAATAAGTAACATTATTTCTAGCAAAAAACGATCCATCTTAGTTTCCTTAAACAATGAAAATCAAATCGGGATAATTTAATCTTGATGCTGATCTTTTCTTGGTGAACAAGGAACCTGAAGACAAAAATAAGTCCCACTCATTCTAACGGCTTTTAATAGGTTGTTTATGTCGTAACCAATAACAAAGTTATTAAATAGCGAATATGCATTACAGTACTAAAGTGACGTCATAACTTGACCTAATCGATATAATTCATATGATGAGCAAGCAAGGTACTACGTTAAAGATAATTTGATGCAAATTACGACAAAGTCAGGAAAAATTCTCCAACATTTCAAAAAGTTTGAGCTCGAAAAGGATTTTACCCAAAGTTGAATAAGGATATCTTTTATTGGTTTTGTACTCAAACCCATTGTTCCAGACATATGCAAATTACTTTAGTTGACTTCATTTACTTATGGTTACAAATTGTTCATATTTTTATACTAGCAACAAGTTTGAGAGAAACTAATTTCCCATACGTACCTAGTGTAGACATCTATAACAGGAACGTTCCCCTTGCTGAAGTAATGAAAATATAAATGAAATAAGGAAAATTTAACATATTGATATACTTTTGTACCTTTCATTTTAAGATATTTATGTTTATTTTCAGGAGTCCTGAAATAAAATATTGAATTTTGTGAAAAAAGGTTTCGTTGATACATTTCTATTTATTTATTTAATTATTACTTCTTGTAAAACGCTTATTTGGAAAGCTTTTATCTTAATTCAGACTGACACGTTTGTAAAAAAATAATAATATTAAATAGTTCTTTAGAAATTTAATCGGAACTGAATAAGTAAATATGCACAGAACAAGCACGCGACACATTTTTACATGTGCAAACAATTTAGGGTTCAAGATCAAACACTGACTTCTTTTTTTTCACATGAACAGTGGGGAACTATAAATGGAGACAGGTCAGTTCATAATTGTTACAATTTCTTTATTTATCATATAGATCGTCGACATGAAGGTATTTCAATGCATCGTAAACTTTTCAAAATCGTGACAAAATGCGAATGAAAAAGGTTTTTTTTTAAATGATCAGCAAAATGTTATGATGAGAACGTATTGTTTTATTATCCAATTATGTAAATTCTGAAAAACTCATTTATCAGAATATATAGCAGAAGTTATGAAGCAACAATAGTTACGCTAACAAAATTATATTCATTTTGGTTTTATGAAAAAAAAATCTTAAACATTTTCTTTTCATATTGATTCTTTAATTGATTTTTATTTTTTTGTTTGTTTGTTTGTTTGTGCAATCGTTTGCTGGTTTATGGCTAACTACGTGTTACAGATTTAATTTGCATACGAGATGACCAGTGACGTAATAAACGAATTTAAGAAATGACTGTAGTTTAGTAAGTATTATAACAAATCAATTGGTTGAATGTACCGTGAAATAAAAAATATAAGGTAGCAGAAACTGTTTTATCTTTTTCTGTGAATTCGGAATCTTTTTTACTCATAGTAAAAGAATACAGCAAAGTATAATTTAAATGTTAAATATTATCTACTGAGGCATACAAATGAATGGGTTGTATTTGAAAGATATATTCCATGAACAAAATTTGATTTCACTGACATCATTTAAAATGAGAGGCTCCTTAACAAATTGACAACATTTCACATATAAAGTAATTAAATAAGAACGTACCATGTGTTGTTAATATAACATATCTGTTTTGAAACAACCAGGAGGTTAATACAAATCAAATGTTTAACAATATGTTAACTATTGCGAAGAAACAATTTTGACTTGTTAACACATGTACAAAAATATTTAAATGTTGTATTTGCAGATATAACAAACATGGAGAAAACATTAGTTGTATACGGAATTATGACTGTATACCATTCAACATGCTGGAACTGCAAGTGATCAGTGCATGCCACCAGCACTTTTTGATAACTTAAAGACAGATTATGAAAACCAGATATATTTTGGTAAGGGACTTTTGTCTTAAAGCTTTCTAAATTCATAAATAACATATGTATAGTTTGCGACAATTAAAGAAAATGGAATACAAATTTATTTCTCCTTTCATTGCTTTTTTTCGAAGAATATGATAATCAAAATTGATAACGAGAAGTGAATCGGCTTAATTTTGTTGTTTGTTTTTCGGTTTTGCCAGCTACAAAAGCACAGCTGTAATCTAGGAAACCTTCCAGAAAACTTACAATGCACTATAAACTAGCGTGTAATGAAAGTTACAACTTTGATTGAGGAAATGAGCTATTTGCCAATGAATGGCTGTATTTTTAGAAGTAAATAGACGCTGTGAAATGGTCAGAGAATAACCGGAAGAAGGTTTAGAGGGGATGACAATGGTAACAATCAATGTAAGACCGTTGAATAGAAAGAAGAAACGTTTTACGGCCAAACAAAATTTTGTTAAAAGAAAGAATATTAAACTTTGGCTGTTCAGTCCAATTTGAATTTTGTTGTACAGCTTGTTACTAAATTATCAAATGACATGCAACGCTATCATTTCAAAAGAATAACGATAATGACATAAATACTAGGAAATAAGCTTGATTTACTCTCGGATTAAACTCTAAATTAGCAAAGAATTGAAGTATGTCTACATATCCTGAAATAATTATTAGGGATTGCAATTGTTTTAAATACATAAGACCTGAAAGACGGGGTGCTGAGTCGTGACATTTCACTTTGTTCCATATTTCTATATCTTATTTAAATCATTATATAAAATGATAGGTACTTGCACTTCTGTATAATCTAGGCTTGTTTCAGCAATCAATATTATGACCAGTTTGACCGGCAGTTGTAATGGTAATTATTAAAATGAAATATACATTAACTAAATCCAAATGAACATCCTCTTCTTATACATTGGCTGACATTCTTACACATTAACTGACATATAATTGCACGATATAACAGGAACGTTGCCCTTGCTGAAGTAATGAAAATATAAATAATATAAGAAAAATATAACATATTGATATACTTTTGTACCTTTTCATTTTAAGATATTTATGTTTATTTTCAGGAGTCCTGAAGTAAAATATTGAATTTTGTGTAAAAAGGTTTCGTTGATTCATATTTATTTATTTAATTATAACTTCTTGTGAAATGCTTTTTGGAAAGCTTTTATCTTAATTCAGACTGACAGGTTTAAGAAAATAAACAATTGTACTTTGGAAATTTAATCTGAACTGAATAAGTAAATATGCATATAACAAGCACGCGACACATTTTACATGTGCAAACAATTTAGGGTTCAAGATCAAACACTGACTTCTTTTTTCACATAAACAAATGGAGACAGGTCAGTTCAGATATGTAACTATTTATTTATTTATAATAAATATCTACTACGTTGACATGAAGGTATTTCAACGCATCGTAAACTATTCAAAATCTTGACAAAATGCGAATGTATAAGGTTGTATTTTTTCATTTTAAAATGAACAGTAAAATGTCATGTTGTGAACTTTATAGTTCTTGCGTTTATTTTTCAATTTTTAAAATTATTTGCACAGTCAAAGTTAGCATTCACCAACCAATACATCTTATTTCTCCTACTCCGATTCACAAACCTTAAAACACGAGGTATATTTTTATTTACGTCAACATTATTGATAGAAGTTCTTAACAACAATTTTTAATTCGATTTAGAAGTATTACAACGTTATTGCATTGGTAAGACGAATCTTCTGTGTGCTTTATATATGAATACAACCAATACTGAAAATCAAACGCTTCTGCAAATGTTGTGAACTAGTCTATATTTGATGAACACAGACATGTCTCGTCATATTTGCATTGCTTATGTCCGTATGCCTCATAAAGATCCTTGTCGAATAATGTACAGGCTGAAACTGAATGGACCTCGTCTGCAAGAGGCATGACTTCCAATGCATTAAGAGGCTCTTTATCTTCATTAGTATCGCACGTTTTGTCTGGGACGTCTAGTATATGTCTTTATCTGGAATACTTAAATGTAATGAAAAGATCAATATACCATGTATACGAAACACTCTTATATTGTAAGAAATAACAAACCAGTGTTGTGTTGGTGTATGACTTTTGCAGCATAAAGGCGATTAAAATATCTATTCAAGACATACGGTTTGCAGGGTTATGCAAATATTTGTACATTTCAGTTGTGAATGACTGGGTTTAACGCATGATTAAATACTAAAGATTAAAGAAATAACAACATATTTAGGGTTTTTAAAAACAACACAGTTCTATCATTGATCAATATACCAATGAATAATATATAAATATTGTACAAAATTCATTTTGACCATCATATCGAATGGAAAATAAGAAATAAAGTTTTATATTTGTCCAAACAATATAAATGAGGGAGAATAAGGTTTCCTTATCAGTTTCCTTCTTGTTGAATTGAATAAGGGAAAATAAATTACTTAAACAATTACAACATTTTGTGAAACAAAATGGCTGTTTTTTCTCCGGACGCACAAATTTACGCAAAGAGTTTGCATCTAGTTCTATAAATAGAAATTCTATATCATTAGTTACCTAATAGCAAGTTGATAGATAGCGTGCAATGTAAGTTGGTATACGAAATGAGCTATGATTTGCTTGTGATTATTCCTATTGTAAGAACAGATTGGAGGACATTCTCAGCTAAAGGAGACAGATTTACTAAATAAATGACAATGGTAATAATTAATAAGGACTCCAGTGTTTGACATAAAGGGGCTGGCAATATTTTTAAGAGAATTGTTTAACACTCGATAAATATCTGAACTACCTTTGATGCTACATTTTGAACTAATTACAATGTCCTTATGTGTAATAAAATAGCTGAATTTAGTAGAACATTTCAAAAGAAATGGAATTATATGATCCAATATCCATTGTTATATTAAAAATATGCTTTTATCGCTGTTTTCTTTTTTCTTTTTTTCAATCCCTAACTATTCTTCATACCGACAGACATTGTGCAGACACTTCCAAGTTATATTTGTTTTAATATATCAAAAATGATAGAAAACGATTGTAGTTTTAGCGACATTCGCGCGAAAAACCTGTAACATGGTATTTCATTTCACGTTTTAATACGGTTTAAGCACCTGACTTTCTAATCATGTGTTACACATTTGTGTTATTTTCAGTTTAACAGTTACACATTCTTTGCTTGAATTGTATGCAATCAATGTGAACTATAGCTAAATATATATATTCATAACACGGTACATGGAAATAGAGAGGACATCAAACTCTTGCGTCAAACTTTGATAATCGGTATTTAGAAGTAGCAAAGTAAATTATAAACGAAGAATGGCAGAATGAATAGTCAAAGTACCAGGTAATGATTGCTTGGAATATTGGTTTAGAAGTTGAAGCAATCAAACAGTCGGATGAAACTGTAGTAGGAACAAATACTTAAGGCCTTTTAAACAAACAAACAATATATTCACAATATTAAATGTTAATGAACAGGTCATTACTAAGAAACCGGTTACAAAAGCCATTTCAGCGGGAACGTTGTTTATTCTGCCTTTTACCCTGCTATTTATGTAGGTGGTTCAAAACTGTAATATGACCTTAGTCTTCTTAAATTTGAGCTTACGTTAATTTGTCAGGAAAATTCCATGATAACCGCCGTATGAACGTATCTACGGATATTTCTAAATTTCAAATTTTACTATTTTCATGAGTGCTAGGGGCGTCGACGGTAGATTGCACTTGACAGTACCGTCCATGAACATTGGATTTTTTTATGGATTCTTATTTTCTCTATTTTGGGGTTAAACTCATCAAGGTATTTAGGAAGTTACGTTTATTGACATACATAAAAATATTGATGGAATATTTTTTTTAATATTATTGAATAAAAAAACTGAATATTTTACCAAGAATGAACCAAAATTGTCTTTATACATAACAAAACAGAATATAAACAACGATAAACTTATTATTTAATTTATATGATAACACTTGCTTTACCATATCACGTATTCCTTTACCAATTTTGAAACATTCCTAAAACTTATATTCAATACTTTCATCAATTCTTGAAAAATAAAGCCTCCCACAAATCTAATATCTACGGTTGGCGATTTACGATTTAATGAGCAACACATTTTGAATAGTGTTTGTATGTAAATAGAATTAAGGTTTAAATTATATGAAATATGCAGAATAGCAAATACGTTTATTATATTAAACTATTGATTTTTTACCCACAAATTATGACATTCTATAATTATTGTGATCCTAACTTGGTACAGTTAATCGAAATATGTTTTATTTATTTATTATAATCGAATGCCTTATTTTACTATTCAAATTATCCATTTCAAAAATTCAAAATTTTACCAATTCATGTTTAATATTGAAATCTGCTTAAGCCGGTGCTAGGGGCGTAGACGGTATTTTTCAATTACCTCTACCGTAAATTCACAAAAAGAGAATATAAGAATCCCTAGATAAGGTCCAATACGGCAAAAAGAAAATCCAACACCGCAAAATTGAAAATGTTGCAGGCTCAGTTTGATTGCGCCTGTTCATGGACGGTACTGTCAAGTGCAAATTACCGTCCACGCCCCTAGCAACGGCTTAAGCAGAATTCAACATTTAACATGAAATGGTACAATTTTGAATCAAAGTCAATCGATCCGAGCCTGCTATAATTTCAATTACGCCATGTTGGGCTTTCTTCGGTGATACTGTTTTTCTCTATTTTATAATACAGCGAACAATTAACTTTTTATATAATAATAGAAAATATTTAAAATCTGTTATTAATTCGTCTTTCTTTTTTCGTCTTTTGATTACAAGTTGCAACAAAAAGAATATAGTATAATCCAGTTTGCAATTATGTCTCTATCAAGCAGAGTACATTGCTCCTGATATTTTAGAAGTATACTTGTGGATTCAAATTACTATTGACAATCCCAAGAAAAAGCTAAACGAAAGTGTTTCAGCACATTTGCACTATTGAAATCTATCAATTTATGAGAAGTGTTGGGGCGTCAATGGCCGAGTAGTTAAGGTTGACCACAAGCTACTTGCCCCTCCACGCTGTGGTTTTGAGTCTTGCCAAGGACTTTGTATTCTTTCATGTCAGGATATTTTCCAGCTAGCTTACGGAACATTGGTTGTTCTACACTTAAACTACAGTTCATGGCTAAATAAAACACGAATAAGTCCTGAAGTCTTCCTCCAGAAGTTAAATTAAAAGCCGCCAAATGATCTGTGTTGGTTTAACCAATGTATACAATAATTACAAATGGTCCAGTTTTTATGCAAAATGTATTTACAGACCTATCAAAGTTGATTTACACTAAGTTCAATTTTTGAATTCTAATTTTATCAAAAATATATTTTACAGAGAAAAAATATTTGGTTTTGGTCTTTCACACTTGTTTACTTCTTTTATACCTTTTGTGCACTTTCTCTCTCATCCTTGTTCACATTAATTAGAAGATTATTAGATGCTTAAAGTACCTGAATATATAACTGTCATACATAGATTATCTTAATCTGATTTAGCTATTATCATTTGAATGAATGTGATCTATGCATTAAAAGTAAAAGAGAAAAATGACAATAGAAACATAACAGAATCACATTTCGAGGAAAAGCGTGACGTTTTAAGTTAATGACCTGTTGAGTTTTCGGAGGTACCTTTATGGCAGAAAGATGTAGACTTAATCTTTGGCTGTGTTAACGAGTCCCTTACGGATGCAATGTTGTTTGTCATCTAAGAATAAGATTGAAAGGAAATACTTTAATGCAAATAAATGGATTTATAAATCAAATAGCTTATGAGATGACGTAGTTACATTAAAAAGTTCCTGACATTTTTAAAAATACTTCATGAATAATACACGAAATCAACAAATCTCCTTATATAAACTTACTTATCTTTATATTCCGCCAATGAGTTTAAGCGTTAAAGATGATATTGATGAAATGACCAAACATTCTTGCTTGGTTTGATTTGCAACTTTTGAAAATATTGTAAATGTAACAGGAAAATGTTTAGTTGCAAGGCAAGAAGGTTGTACATGTTAACATAAAACATGTATAAAAGGGGCAATGACTGTATCATATACACGACCTTCTTCAATAGTCTTTTCATACTGATTTAAACAGCTCTCGAACCATTTGCTTCATTTTACATTTTATTTTCGAATTCTACTTAAACCAGAGTCAAGGAAGAGGGGAGACATAAGCTTGCATTGAACACTACTGTCTTTTGATAGGCTTAATCAAACAAAGCCTGCACAATTTTTATTTTGCCGTTTTGGCCGTTCATAAGGGATTCTGTTACATTTTCTAGTTTTTTTGTTTTGAAATGTTCAATGATAACAGTCTCTGCTGAATTACGGAATTTACTTATAAAAAAGAGTAAGTAAAACCTAGTTATCCTTGTACTTTAATGATATGCTCATTTCTAATATATCCCTTTATAAAATTATCGAGGGATGACCGCAAAACTGCAGTAACTTATATAAAATAAAAAGGACATACAACAGTTTTACAGTCAGCCATCGATACGCTTCTACGGCCGACTCGAAATATCCCTTTCCTTAAAAACACGAATTTTTCTATTTGATAAGAGTAAAGGGGTTTGTCATTCCTTGTTTCATTATGTAGATTAACTTATATACACTGAGAAAAAGTAGTACAACTTAATCAATTTTCTAATGATTATTTCTGATTAACTGACTTATTTCATAAATGTTTGGCATTATTTTCTATAGATACGTCATTGGCTCAGATTGTTTGTTTGATAAATGCATTAAGACATTAAAGTATTAACATCTAATCCTGTTCTCAGATAAATAAGGTCATTTCCATTCAAAATGCACTTGATAGCACCACCAGGAAAAAATCTTAAAGGCAGGATGTACCTTTAAAATAATTAAACATTTTGTCATTTTTCACATAGCTCAATTAAGAGGAAGTCTATGCCCAATGTTTAAACATTTGAATTAAATTTCATTGAACTTAATCAATTTGCTTTTTATATTAAGAACTTGAAACACACAGTATAAAATCGGTTATTTATTAATTAATTAATCAATACGCCGATCTGTTATTTGTAGCCATAAAACGAACGAGAATTTTATTAGATATGGTACTTTTTCTGTAAAATAAAGCCAGTAAAAGCTGCTAAAATATAAACATGTCTGTCTAAAAACACGAATTATAATAGCTGCAATAAAATCTATAAATGAATGTGTTTAAAGCCAAGTTTAAAGGCACATTTCCCATGAGTATTTCAAATATTGAAGAAAAAAAGAAAAAAAAGAAATGCATCATATGATTATTCTTTTAACCCTTTACCTCATATATACGCGAAACAACGCACTTTCGACCCCCCTCTCTCTCTCTCTCTTTTAGGCCTCAAACAGTGAAAAAATATCCTATTTGGGCCCCAACACATGTTTCGTTTGAGAAATTTCGCTAAAAAAGTGAGCACTTTTTCGGCGCGGGCCCTATCCAAAAGATACATCAGGGGGTTTCCAGATGTGCCCCCTTCTGTTTTGGGGGATTGAAGGGGGCGGTAGTCCCCCTCATCGCCAAGAAAATTTTGGACTTGTGAGAGGCTAAAAATGACCCCAGGTCGATCTTACGAAAACGTGTAACCAACGCTGAAAAGCCTTTGACTCTATCTCAATCCCTTGAGAAGTTGCAGCACTTTGAAATAAATTTTGATGGAAAAAATCAAGGCAAAATAGTGTTTTATGGCAATTTTGAGATGTCCCCTCGTTGTCATGGTAACAGGAAATTTAAGACTGAGCATGTCGTTACAAAGGCAATGGTTCAGTCAACATTTGTGCCAAGTTTGATTAGTATTGAAGCACATTTCATAGTTTCATAGCAGTTTGAACTTGTAACAGTAGGCTTTTCAATGAAAACGGCCATTTTTCACAATATGCTCATGAGGGAAAGGGTTAAAAATAGTTCTAGATAACAAAATGTTGAAAGAGATCGAGATGATTTAGTATGAAAATTTATGTGATGAATAATAATATTTTGTAATAGGACTATTCATTATGTTCTTACCATTGTTGTTCATCAAAGGTGTTGGAATTGGACAATTGTTATTATGATTTGATAATGCAGCATATACATGATGAGGCTCGTTTTGATTTTCTTCGTAAACATGCAAGATGATACCAAAGAGACATTGTGGTTTTTTTTAAAATAAATTATCAGTCACAGACTGGTATACTTTGTTTTGGCTTTTATGTTATGTATTATTGTAAAAGTGGGTTTTACACTCGAAAACTTAAATTCAATTATACGTACGTTGGGACAAATTGATCAAAATAATTTAACTGAACAAACAAAAAGAATTAAAATATTCTTCCTTTTTAGATGAAAACTAAAAAAAGATATGTGCAGAATAATTTTGACGCATGTTTATTTACGTTTCTTTTAACTAAATGAATTGTAATGATAGTTGCACAAAATAATTCTGCATTAATATGAAATAATTTACATTTTGATATTATTTTGTGTGATAAGGTGATAAAATTTTTGTTCCGTCATCTACTTTTTAAATCAATCTCATAACGACTCAAGTTATGAATTAATTTAACAAGATATTCAAATAATATAGTGAAATACTTTGTTGAAGTATTTGTTCAAATGTGACGTTCACATTAGTCTTTAGAACAGAACAATCTCATCTTAAATACAAATACTTAGGCAACACTTTATAAAATGCAAAACTTAAACCACATTTGAAAAACTTAACAGACAAATAATAAAGTTTATAAAAGTAACTTTTGACAATTTTCCCCCGAAACAAGTGAAATTAATACCGAAACGATGTATATAAACGTAATATTAAAATTTGTTCAATATCTCATGATTGCTTCTGCTTTCGGCAAGGAACGTGGACGGTAGTTTGTACTTTGTGGCACGGCCCATGAACATATTTAATCAAACCAAGCCTGCATTATTTTTAATCTTGCCGTTTATGTTTTTTTTTAAGGAATCAGTCTCTTTTTAACATAAACTTCCAATTACCTTTACTTTTACAAAAGTACAAACATGCATATAATTATGTTTATAAATTGACGAAATATCGTGATCAAAGCAAGTTTTTTACTATTTGTAAAAAAATGTAAATGCTGATACATATACCAGGTAAATAGGTTGAATGATAACATCATATGGAAGAAACCATCAAAAAATATAATGTTATCGGAGGCCATGTCCTTTGTTTTTCATTTTAACAAACGTTCGTTTAGATAGCTGCACAGATATTTTCAACACACGAACTGATATTTTCTTCACCGGCAAATTCATTTTATAGTGAGTAGTAACAGTCATACTTGTATGCTGTTTCAACAGTACAGTCTACTAGGAACTGTTTTATCTTTGCAATATATCTAATGTGTCTTCTATATAAATGAAACAGCTATAAAAATATAATGTTGCGTTTAGAATAGACGTTTGCAACGCTAACACAGCGTGTCCTTAAAATGATGTCAGCGGTGTTTGTTCTATAAAATGTTAATTGTTGTTACAACACATATGTGATAGAACTATATAGTTCTAAAAGCTGGAGCATTAAATGATATTAGTACAATATTGTTCATACATAATTAATATGCACTTTTTTGTTTAATTTTAAATCATTGTATGACGAACAATAATGATAATTTGGCCTGATAATATAAAGCAAGTAATTGTTTCCTTTGGATATAATGGTCTGTGTCTGATTTCGGAAGATATTTCGTAAGGTTTCGTAATTTATAAAGATGTACCCACTGGTATTTATTGATAGAAATGTCCTCGATAGTTTAAACCATAATTACGGCGAGATGGTCTAGTTTAATGTAGGACGGAATAGTATTTACCTAATTGAAAGTTTGAACCCTAGACAAACCATTCAATATTTGTTTTAGATTTCTTTATATAATAATTAACTTCTTTAGATTATATGCGTCGTAAATGGAATAATCGTTTGTTTGTTATCTGGATTTGTTTCAAATGCAATATTTTGATAAATTTATGACTTCAATAGATTAAATTAATTTATGACTCCATAAGTTCAATAACTGTATGACTTCATGATTTTGACATTTAAAGACTTGCATCATTGCAGTGTTATAAGTTTCAATGTACAATCCAGTGCCTGAAGCAAATGCTAATCAAAAACATGATTTAGAATACTTGTTATAAAAATGGTCTTTTTAAGTGATTTAGCGATATACAGGTATCAATTTAGATAATAATTTCAATTAAATATATTTATTAATGTAATATCAAATGAAAATCAACTGAAAATGATGTATAGTGTATACTAATACATTTGTATAATAATTTGTCTGTCATTAACAACGCAAAAATGACTTTGCACCAATTTGAATTCAGAAACTAGTATTTATTTAGTTGATAACATGTTGAACTTTTTTATCTTTATTCAAGTTTATGTTATAAAGCATGATTTTTATCATGGAACTAAAGAAATTTAGTTAAATGTCTTATATTGATAATTCATTAAAACCTCCGTGCAAAACAGACATAACATGGTGGGAGTTTGTATTAAAATAGGATTAGTGATACAAATTCGTAATGCGATGTTTTAGTACACGTAACAAGCAAATTCATGTCTTTTCCGCTTTTTTTCAATTTTGATAGAACGAAAAGGAGACTTGTGAATGATGAACTTTATTCAATAGGTGATTCGTATAATCATAAATAATTTAACAACATTGGACACCTGGAGTGTTCTTGAAAATTGTAAAATATAAAAAAAATATAAAAAAATGGAAACAAATGTGTATTTGCAAAGGTCATCACAAGAAGGCATTTAAAGCAAATAAACAAAAATTTATATTTTTGCAACTTATTTGGATAAGGCTTACAATTTCTAATTCCTACACGCATGAAATTTCTATCAACTACAATTATTATGAAATGTATCTATTGAAGGCATCATTCGTCATCATAAATTGAATACTTTAATAATTTGGTTTCTATCACTGGACTGAATTAACAGTAAATCACTTTAACTGCCAAGTCAATTACCTGTTAGCAATTGTATGTATTCATCATAGTTCATGTCGTTTGAACGTTATTCAAGAAAAAAGAAAAAAAATATTCTGTTCAGAAAGATTATGTACATTTTCATTGAATAGACATGTACATTGAATCTCTGAACTGTCTTCAATACTAATCATCCTCTTGTCTAAAATTTATTAATACTAATGCCACAAGCTGAGTAGAACTATGGACCGAGCTGGCTAAATCTATTGTCATAACTGAGTAAAGTTATGGTCACAAGCTTGATAAAACTACTGCTCTAACTAAGTTTATCTTATAATAAATTGTACTGAATTATATAACTTTATTTCATTTTTGTTTCCAAGAAAAATGAATGGAAGTTTTTTAAACAATATTTAAAATCGGAAACTTACTGTATATAACCATAAAGAATTGATTTAAGTCTATGCTCTACAGTTTTCAAACTTGTGATATCATTATTTAAAGTCTGTGATTTTAGTTTATACAAAATTTGATTTTGTTTGATCGTTTAGAAACTTATACATAAGCTTATTTGTGCATTCTCAAATCCGGGAACCAAGCTGTACTGAGCAATGAATGTAATGTTTCTGGCTCAATAAAAAACGGCTTTCCTCTGACGGGATTTGAAACCAAGCGCCTAGCAATCCTTATTTTATAGTATCCGACGTGCTAACCACCTTAACCATACCTGTGATTTAAGATGTAATAAGGGTAATAGTCAAGTAACAAAATCTTGTCACTAGACTAATACAAAGTATAAAATAAATACCTCCTCACAATGATGGGGGGGGGGGGGGAGTAAATATATATGTATGTGCAATAAAGCATTATAATATACTTTCAAATAATTGCAAATTTAAGAATCTTGAATATTCTATAAAGTTAATCAGGGAAACATTTGTTTCTGAAAACATTGTTATCCAATGATTTTGAATTATCCCATTTTTAAATAAATATAGTTACACAAATATTACTGATGTTCACAAACCAATGAGTACATACTTGGTTTATGGCTAATGTTGTAAAGTTCAGAAAGGTTGTAAATATATAAACTGTAAGTGTATTATTTGCCTTTATGTCCGCTTCTTTTGCCATTTTATTGCAAACCAGTCTCTAAGATGTTAACACTGTAATATGGCGGTAGTTTTCTGTCAAGTCTTTGACAGATGTGGCAGATATTCAACATCATGACCAGTTAATGAAATTCATGGTCATACTTCTTAGGGATGTTTTTATTTTACAAAAATATCCGAAGAAAGAAAAACATCAATGTTGTTCAAGAAAAATCGTCTCCTAGAAAATAAGAAAGAAGATGAAAATTATGTTTAACTGTATCTGAGATTAGCTTTTGTTCCTAATGATTACAAAAACAATTTCTTAAAGCAATTAAAATTACTTCTTTAAGAGGTATTTTTCAACTCTTTTATGTTATGATATGTAAATTGATGTTTCAGAGCTCAAAGTTTTACCAGTCAAAGCTGAATATGAGGTTAGATTAGGCCGGTGCTAGGGAACGTGGCCAGTGGCTTGCACTTTCCAGTACCGTCAATCAAACAGTACCTGCAACACTTTCAATATGACCTTGTTTAGCATTCTTTAGGATTTTCGTTTTTCTGTATAGTATATACATTATGACGTAAACGGTTTATCTAAATTGATCTGTGTCAGTGCGTTTTGTTTTCAACAGTTTGGTCGGGGGCATACAAAATCATTTGTACATATTCTCTTGTGAAATGGTAAGGAAGAGGATTTCAGGGTATCAATTTTATCTCTTTTCTTTTCTTTCATTTCTAATTATAATTTATAACTTTAAAGCTTACGATAGGAACACCCGGTTATCATATTATACAACATTTTGTCTGCCATATATACAAATGAGACAAAAATTACTTTGCTCCCTGTCAATTAAATCAAAGAACATTGCAAAATATGACAATAAATAAGTTAGATTTCAACAAAAATAATGTGTCTGTCTGACAAGAAGAATTTTTAATCATTAATTGCTGGAAAATAAAATTAAAGTATCAAGCAACTTCGTTTAATCTTTCAACAAATCCTATCTACACGCTGTGATCTATTTAGACATAGATTAAGGTAATGATGCAAACATCAAAGACGGTCCATTTTTTTCTATTTTGCGTTTATGAATACGCTGACTTTGCTTAAATACTAACCTATCATGCTGAAGCGTTCTTCTGGCTGGTTAAAAGGCTGCTATACATTGTATTGTCTGTGTAAGTGTGTCTGTCTAAACGTAAACAGTTTTTTAAGTTTAAAGTTCTACTTTGTACCAACTCTGAATAAGAATCGCATCGCTGTCTTTACACTATATGTGTATTATTTCTTATTCAATAAAGCCTTTTTTATTTACTTAGAAAAAATGTTTAAAACATTGTAATAGATTTGAGATTATAAATCAAGTCCGATTTTTATTACAATGGAATTGTTTAAAAGTCAAAAATGCATGAACATTTAGGAGGATTCTTTTATGGAAATCATTTTTATTTTAACACCAGAGACGCATCATTTTGAATGCCTTACGTTTTGGTTAGAATTAGAGTTTTATTAACCTTTTAAATGCATTCTGATCGACAATGTGCATATCATGTATAAAAAGACAATATATAAATAAGTCGCTAACATATTTCATGTTTAAGGTACGTTTCTTGAATTTGAACTTTCCTTCTAACTTTTCAAAGTATTATTGTCAATAACTTATAATATTATTATACAGTGAATAATGTTCAGTTGGAGTTCTGATTTGATAGTAATGTTTTGTATACCGCGTCTATAGTGAATCTTCTGAATTAATTTATCTACGTTATATTTATCATCATCAGCATCATCATCATCATTATTATTATTATCATTTTTATTATTATTATTATTATTATTATTATTATTATATTATTATCATTTTTATTATTATTATTATTCATAAATACCACACATAAAGAGAAAAAAGTGCATGTATAAAAGATATAGAACTTGCAAAATGGAACATGTACCTCTCTTATTTCTAACGCCCCACTGAGCTGCAGTTTCAAATATGACTGTCGCTATTCACTTAAGTATACGTTGTGCTATTATTTCTCATGATTTCGTTCTGCAGTTTATACTTCTCTTTTGAGAATTGGATATAACATAAACGGTCCGCTTTTCTGCATTTTTAGACAAACGGAGCGAACCTAAGAAGCCGTGCTTAGGCGTTTTAGATTGTGTGGCATTATTGTCTGGACGGCAAGGTACCATTGTGTACCATTTGGCTACATCATCTGCAGATTGGCGAGAAAAATAGCTCACTGCTCTTTTTTATAGCAGTTTAAGGTACAGCATCATACTCAAATAAAATGACACCATGTTATCGGCGTTTTAGTATGTGCTATGAAATTAAGAGCCACATTTCTATAGCCTAAGGTAAGTTGCCGCCAGATTCCCATGTGACATTTACGTAAGTCGATGTATTCTCTTTAGAAAATTTTATTAAAACAACATTTTTCAAGAGTCTACCGTGACCTTCACTTGGTCTTATTTACGGTTTATAATTTTCCGAACACTACAAAGTACAAACACGTATACGTTACATGATGATGATCATCTTACATACACGTCTTTGAAAAGAAGACGGTATTTCGAATACTATTCCTAATTCATTTGTTCAAAATACGTAGTTGAAACCCTAGTCAAACATTACACATTTTTGTCCTGTATACGCCCGTATATGTTGAATTTGCGGAGAGAAGTATATTAGTGTGTTCTTTGCATCGGCACATATTCTGATAACATAAATAATTGCATTTGTCTGTACGTATACAATAATCATTTCATTAAACTGGTAGAATTGAGTGTTACGGTTAAATCTTTGCACGATCTAGTGCTAATTAGTGATCATATCACATGTTAATCAGTAGCAGAAAATGCATTTATTACATACCTTCAGATTTTCTCTGAGATAAATGAATATAAATGATTGGTATTCAACTGTTCGGAGCACGCAACATATTTCATTTATTTGAAAACCCCTGCATGTAATGACAGCTATTATCCATTATGATAAGACAGATTGACATCCAACAATTCACTTTTATTGTACCGGAATTGTCTTGATGCATCTAGCACTTCAAGTTGTAAATATATTAGAAAATATAGTCAATTCTCATTTTGCCATTGTGTACATTCACAAATTGGTTTTTAACAAGTCGAGCGTACAAATTAGGTATAATATTTCACTGTGCATTTAAGTATTAAGAAAATAGCAGTGTACATGTATTATAAAGGTATAGTGTAAAAACGTACAGTTTGACTTTAACAAGAAAGAAAACTTTAATTTAGAACTGGAATTTTTAACGAGATTTAAATTTAATCAATCATAATTTAAAAAAGATTGAAACAATTATGATATATGGGAGTCATATAGGTAGCTTTTGCATAATTATAAGTGTATGATGCAACAACGATTAGGCACAAAAGGAACAAACACATAATTTCATTATTACATTCCACTCATCGTTACATTATCTTCTTAATAAAAACCAAATGATTTTTTAATAACGTGTACTTCTAATGAATCAGTGTAATAAAATCTGGAAACAACGTGATCCCTCGGAAGCATAAATCACAACAAAATTGCGTAAGAATTGCAGACTTGGTTCGATTGAGTCTGTACATGAGGGATAATGAATAAGTGCAACATCCCTCACGCCCCCTAGCACCGGCTTGAGTGGTTCTCAATTCTCATTACTCAATAGTGCTGGCATCAATGATCCCGAAGGACCAGAAAAATATGACAACACTGAAGTAAAGTACGGGGCAACTTTTTACCGCTGCCACACAACACTTGATACCTTCTGTTGTGAAACCTGTTGGTGCTGTATTTTATAATAGAAAATAGAAAATGTAAATATAAGGTCAGAGATACATTTGTCTTCAATATTACCGACTTTAACTAACGTTAAAGTTCAGAAATGACAAACAGTGATCTGTTGATCAACCACATCCGCTCCAATTAAAAGGGCCTATACGAGTTTGTTTTTGTTGTTGTTTCTCGTTTCTCGTAACAATGAGTTTTTAAAAACTTAATTAGTAATTTAATTTAGGAGCACAAACGCCTAATAAAGACTCTTACTTGAATTTAGGGGTTATAATTACAGCAAAATATGCAAGTAACCATTCATGCTTCTTTAACATCGGCTAAAACAGAATTGTTACGTTTTAAATAGAGAAACATTCGCAAATGGTTCCAGTACCGTCCATGAACAGGCTCAATCAAACCGAGCCTGCAACATTTTCAATTTTGCCGTGTTGGGCTTTCTTTAGGGATTCTGTATTTATCTATTTCATACAACTGTCATCATGGAATCATAATTGTTGCACGTTAGTGCCATGTCATGAAACGCACTATTAGATCATGCGTGCGCCGTTATATTATAATAATAAGGTAAAACTAAGTTAATTGGAAGGGAATCAAAAATTAAGTAGCCTGCATTGTACAGACCAGCTGCCAAAAGCAAGTTACACAGACACTTCTGTTACACAGTAATATATACCGCGACTAATGGAGGAAGACATCAGGTGCCTGTCATAACATTTTCGTAACGAATGGGCACCGGAGAACTTCTCCAAACATGTTGGAAAGCTTCCTCACATTAAAATATTCAATGGACTTGTTTGCTTTTTTTCACTGTTCCATGAAATATTTTGTCGTCAGTCCATTTATTTGCGTATTTAACCCACATATGTTTATGTACGTATTTAACCCACATAAACATATTTCTTCAAAAATAGCTCAAATTAGGTTGAATATATCTCTAGGCGGATATGATGATGTAAAACCATTCCCACCCAAATGTAAGTTAATTGTATAAGCTTTAGAATATACGCAAACAGAAAATTGAGTAAACGTTTACATCAATTTTATATGTTATCAAGCTCTCTTTTGGAAGAGATTTCACATTATTTCCAGAGACATATTTTGTTTGTATTTTGAAGAACTTCATAAGCCTGTTCACAAAACTATCTTCAAAAATTACAAATAAAGCCATGCTATAAGGTAATGTTTTTAAATGCTATTGATATACAAAGCGTGACCATTTTACAACAGATTTTTCTGCCAGAATATAAGCCACTTTCATGGCTTTGTTTTGTTGTTGTTGTTGTTTTGTTGTTGTTTTTTTGTTGTTTTATATATTTTAATGATTCAATTCAAAAACTAAAATTACAAAGATTTTGTTTATAAAACATTCTATAAGAACGACACTTCATTTCAATTCAAGCACTATTCAAGCATCTTTCAAGCACTATTCACGTAACTTGTGCTTGAATGAGCATATTTATACTAGCTGAATATGATGATATGTTTATCATGGGCAAATAAGCCTTTTTTGATTGAAATCAATTGGCTGTAAATTAGTATTTTTATTACTTTCAATGACCTTTATTTTCTTCATATTGCATGCTTTTTATATATTATCCTCACTTGAAGTTTTCATTTAAATAATATTTTTATACTGTCCTAATCACAGAACATAATCTTTAAACAAACTTGTACCAGTTCATGTTAAATCTTGAATTCTGCTCAAGCCGTGGTAAAGGGCGGGGACAGTAGTTTGCACTTGACAGTCCATCCATGAACATGCTCAATCAAACCGAGCCTGCAACATTTTCAATTTTGCCGTGTTGGGCTTTCTTTAGGGATTCTTATTTTCTCTATTTTGTAACATAAATATTTTCTTACAATACATCATTCCAAAAGTAAACGTAAAAAGGCGAGTAAACTAAAAGTAAAATTTTGTGTAGCTACTTTCAAGAACGTTCAGTTTTCACTCCTGATTTTATATTTGAATTTATAGCTAAGCAAAATGTATAAAAATATTACAAATTTTAATGCTTTTGAAAAAGAATAACTAATGGACAAAGACAAACAAGATTAAATAGTCAGTTAAAAACCTATAACACTCATGCTTATTCAAAAACTACTTCAATGATGATTTATGAATTATGTCGCCGACATTTTCACTTCAGTTAGAAAATGTGGTGAAACAAATCTGAAAATTGCATTTTTGTTGTTGTTGAACTTTTGTTGTATCGTTAAATATTAAAGTATTCATTAATCTTGTCTGATGTTTATAACAGATCATGACATAAAATTATTGGATTGTCAAATTGAATGTGTTCTTTTCTGTGTTGTATAGGTTGTAATTATTTACAGAATCATGAAATATGTTTTGGGTGCAGTCTTATTGTTTACTTTATAAGTGTTACTGTATAAGGACGTTTCCTGTATTATAATTGCACATAATCAAAAGCAAATATGAGAACTGTTTGATTGTCTGTCGCTGTGGTATTCATGAATTTTGTAATTCTTTCTTTACATTAACACATTGGGTATAATTATAAAATAAACACTGAAAAATAAGTTAAGCACAGCTCGGAAATTTAAAATTAGTTGTGATTGAAAGCTATGTCATGAGATGTCGACTTGATTGAGCTAAACATAGTAATGTGATCAGTAACAATTTAATTTATGAGTTTAGTTTATTCTTTACCAAATTATTGTAGCATAAGCAAATGTTAATGCAAAAAAAGGTATGTGTTTATAAATATAGTATTGAGGTGTTAACAAAACATTTACTGATGAATATGTTTGGTAAATGTTGACGATAACGTAACCTGAAATGACATTATGTAGTCATTTTTAATAACATGTGTAACCGCTACGTGCCCGGATGTTGGTCTCAATTATTCTCCAAATACATAACAGAAAGGCGTCTTATGCGATTTTGAGGTGAATTTTGCCATTCTTGGCGCAGACCTTGTTCCGTTTGTTGCAGGTTGACTACAGGTGGTTCGTACCATTGCCCGAATAAAAATGAAAATTACATTTGTGATCATGTCATAATTGAGAGGCAAAATGCCGGGTGTGAGGAGAAGGATTTAACTAACTATTTCTTCATGTATATTTTGTTTTTCTTCGTGTGTTTGATAGATAAAACTCTGTTCACGTTTACTCTTCCAAGGAATCTCACTGGTTAAATTATGACCATTTAAGTGAGGATATTTGTATTTCTTTCGTATTATTGTTTCGGATATTTCACAAACTGCTCAAAAGATATAAATGTACTACTATAATTCGTCGAACTTTCTGCCTTCAAATAAAATTACTCTAATTTGCTGATGTTTTATTTTATTATCCATGTTCAAAATATGTAACAGACCAACTGATTTCTATAAGAACAAACTAACGTTTAGCTTTATATCGTTAAAGTGAATAAAAATAGTTCTTTTATCTAATGTTTATCTTATAATTTCATGAAAATCAATTTAAAAAAAAGAATTTGCAGTTTTATTTTATGGGTTTGTTTAATAAAATAATGTAAAGTTGACAGGACATAATAGGGGTGGTAAGTGTAAAGAATGGAACAGCCAATAATCCACATGATCCTTAATATCTTTGTTAAAATTTTTGTTTTATGGTTTCTTTCATTGTGGCTATCAATACTTCAAGGACAATTATAATTCACTGTATATGACAAAAATCCCACTTCTTTTTTGGCCTGAACGGACAATGGACATCGCTTACTTCACATTCAGTTTAATTGTAATTACCAAAAAACTACTATGCTTATTCCTGATGTGCAAATAAGTAAAATGGAATGTGCTGTTAAGATGTACTTTAATATAAAAATATTTATTCGCCGAATTATACATATACAAAACACTGCAGGGAATTTAAGGAAGATTTGAAAAATAGTATCTTTAACCTTACCTCGCAAAATGTTGATCAAAACTCAATGGCTTTGCATGCATATAAAATCAACTTTCAGTTCTAGTTTTCTACTATAAATTTACAGATTGAAAATTATTGACTAAAAGGTAGTAAATTATAGAGATCAAAATCTCTTTTATTCATTCCAGCACAATTGAAAGAAAAATCGAGAGACACATTCAAATTAGATAGTCAAATTTTAAATAATCACCCACTTCTTTATAAAAAAGCTTTATATGACTATTCATGCATATTTTATTGACATTTGAGTTCCAATTAGTAGCGCAAGTGATTAAATATATTTTGAAATTTCCCGCTAACAGCTGTTGGTCTTTTTTGTAACGATAATTATTAAATTATTCATAAAAATGTTCATTAAATGTTCATGGTATGACATTCAAGAATTATATGTGCTTTAATTTTCATTAAATTGACGCATTCACATTGTTTCTTCTCTTCTTTTTAAGCCTGTCTTTCTTAAGTAGGACACAAGTATTTTTAAGTGCAATGGAGCTACTTGGTTTTGCAACTGCCTTTGTATTAACCAATTTAAAATGAAGACATGTCTTGTATATTAAACTATCAATTGCAGGAGTGGGACCACTTCAATTACAAATGTGTAAAGATCGTGGCCAAAATTATATGTTTGAAATTACAAATTTGATTTAAGTTGCTTTATAATATGTTAGCAAACTTGCTGACGAAACAATACTTATTTCATTATGATAAGGAGAAAACAAAATTGTGTTCAACATATTCGGTTCTTTCTTTTTTGATTTGCAAACATTTTACTAATTAGATAGTATACTTATAGATATTGGATTTCAGTATACTACACATGAGCTACATTCCTTTGTACAGAATGGACAATACTTCGGCAGTAGTAAATGTGTAACATTTGTTTCATTTATTTCTAAAAAGCAGTGTACAATTACGATGACTTGTTCCTTTTTTAACATCATAAGCAAGGATATTGATAGAAAGGATAATTAAAGAGTGCATGTGTCCTGTATACTAGCGGCCACTTAATGTCACCTAATTATCATTACTTGCTTACTCATGTAATAGTTCAAGCTTAAAAAGGTATATATATATTTCTAATAATCATCAAAAAATTAACGATATTGAACGAATTAAATATTTTTATATATTTCCAAACTGACAACTGAATCACCAACCAGCAATTGACATCATTCTGATATCTTAAAGAAATGAATTTCTTTCTTTTCAAAAAGTTCAATTTATAGGCGTCCTTTAAATGTGAAAATGTTATTTATTGTTATTTCACTAGTTATCGGGTCATATGAAATAATAAGCCTTATTAATAATCTATTTACGACCTGATGAACATAATGTACACCTTGAGAAAAACATCTCTCTTTGGATTTCCGAATGAAATACTACAATAACTGAAAGGTCAAAGGCACCATAATGAAATTAGATACATGCATCTTGAATTGTATATGATTACTAAAATACACCTCATATTGCTATTGTTTAGGTTATTTGCGATTATTTACTTTTAATTAATTAATTCGCAAAAAACTATTTTTACGTATATGTTGATTTATTGTGTAATAATTTGTTTTATTCGTAACAGAACTACTCAAGAACGTTGTTCTAATTGCTTGTGAATTATAAACTGATACTTAGGTATTGTTGCCGTTGTTTTTTGCAATATACGTAAAAGATGTTAGATGTAAACCCCATGTGGTTAGTGCAAAATATAATCAAAGTTTAATCATCATAATTGAAATGAACTTTATATGTCATGAGTCACTTATAGTTTTATAGTATTTTATAAATGATATACATGCAGTTGTACGTAAATAAGAATTCATAAATCAAATTATACTCAGATTTAATTGAAAATGTTTCTTATTTAATGGAAGTTTTAGATTTATTAAAATAATTAATAATCATAATCGTACATGTAAAAATATTGTACAATTTGAAAACTAATATAGAAATGTTTAATTTTAAATGTTTTAAATTTAATACAACATGTTTTCAAGATTAATGTTTTCTACTAAATAGTTTGCCAGGAATAAAGGTCATTCCTTATTTGATTAAATAAATTGTGGTTTCATAGGGCACTGCTCACGTGATTGTTTTATTCATGGTTTAATCTTTACATTAAATAGGAGGTTCTCAAAACGTTTCATTAATATAGCTTCTTGCATTATAGTTTTTGTGATGATGTCATTGCATGTTAGATATGACGCAGTATAATATAAACGCTACAGGTTCTGCAATTTATTACACTGGAATATTTTCTTTCGATGAGTTCTGTTACTAATAACTAACACTGAGGCAATAAGTTTTATACAACAATGACTAATATTTCTCATTGTGATTAAGCCAACAATATATTATACATAATCTTATTTTCTATCGTACATATATTTGTAAACGACATTGATATATAAAATTGCTTCTTTGGATTCCTTATTTCATTTTATATTTGAAGTTCCTTATAATTTGCTTTACGTAGTATATTTGCCCCTTAGACATATGCGGCAACAGATTCAGTCGATTCTAACGTCCGTAGCATCTATATTTTGAAACTTTCCCTATACATGATGAAAGGCTTAGTCCAAATTGAACGATTGACAAGTCATCTTATGCTATTAAGCGCGATAAGGGTTAAACTAAGCTGACATATGGTGTGGCGTAAAATAATAACATCGAAAAATAAGACCATACGTTTATTTCAAGGAAAGTAGAATTCGACCTAAACTACAAAATAAAACATAACAACAATTCAACAATATTCAAAAAAAGTGTAACAATAATGTGATAGATACAAATACTCATTTATATTATTTCGGGAAAGTATTTTAAAAATTTAATGATTTAAATACATTGAAAGAAATGTAGCATTGTTAGTTGAATCAGAGTCTCTCCAATAATGGCTATAATTAGAATTTAATATTAGAATATAAGGAAATTACTTCAAGGATCTAAAAAAAGGATCGAGTGTACGCCCAAAACACCTCTCTACCAAATCCGATAAGTGTGCTTTATTTTTATAGTATGTGCGACAATTTCGTGTGATTCACCTTTATTAACATAAATTAATTGAATATATAAGATTAATAAGGTTTTAATGACCCCTATACGTTTATGTCTGGGATTTATAAATTTAAAAAGTATAAAAGAAATAACATTTTTTAAAAAAAAAACGATTTTTTTAAGTAAATAAATAAAAAAATATATGGTAGTCCAAAAAAATTTTGGTTTTTAACTCTTTCTAAAATTTAGTCCAGCTTTTACAAAAAACGCTTGTATTTCTTCCTAAGTTTCGTACTCATTCCTGCATACAGTATAGGATTGATGGCGCTGTTGAAATATGCCAGAAAGATGGCCGAAAAATTAAGTTCGTTCATAACGTAATCTGGCACCTGTACGAAAACGAATACATTTTCTTCTATACAATTTTAAGTAATAACAGGGTTGATTGAAAATAATATTTAACCAGACGATTAAAAAAATGAATAAAATAAATTTGATTAGTTTGTACAACAAATAAGTTCTATGCAATAATGTAACAAAGGTTATTCAAATCTAAAGACCTAGATTGGAACAGTTTAAAAAAAATCATCGAACATTGAAACAAGCTGTGGCTTGGTTTAACTGAGTCTGTTCATAGGTGGTAGAAAGGCCTGAAGAACGCCAAACATAGTAAAATTGAACTACTGTTGCATGCTCGGTTTTATTCAGTATGTTTTGTTTGTTTGTTTGGGGTTTACGTCACATCGACACAGTATAGGTCATATCGCAACGTTCGAACTTTACTGTTGGAGGAAGACCTCAGGTGCCCTTCCGTGCATTATTTCAGGCACGAACGGGTACCTAAGTAGAACCACCGACGTTCCGTAAGCTAGCTGGATAGCTTCCTCACATGAAAGAATCAAAGGTCCCTGTCGGGATTCGAACCCACAGCGGTGAGGGGGAAGTGATTTGAATGGTTAATGTCGTTGTATGTTGGTTGATTTACATACTTTTGGTCATTATAGGTAAACGACAGAAATATTGTAACAAAACCCCAAAAAATAAACAAACAAACAAAATCTATACATACCGGATAATCTTTGTTGCGATACTCATTATAGAGGAATAATCCTTGTCGCGGTGTCCAACAAGCGACAAATGTCAAAAATAAAATTATCAATTTCATTGTAACCTGCAAAAAAGAAAAACAAGAAAATGGTAAAATATAGCATACAAGGTTGAAAAAGAGAACCATGAAGGCATTCCAACACGACAAAACTGATAACTTTGCGAGCTTAGTTTGATTTAGCATGTTCATGACGACAGTGAGTATGTGCTTGCAAACAATCACAACAGACACTTCCCCAAAATCTTGCGTGAACTAAAATTTAGCAATATTTTAACATATTTCAGTGCTAGAACAAAACGAAAAGGAACTTAATTATGAATTCGATGCAAAGCTGTCTTACTGATATGAATTTTAAGGACATCCGCCTAAACTGAAAAAGAATAGCACTTCTATATAAATTCAAGGACACCATATATAATGTCAAACTGATATATGTTATTAAGAAAGCCCAACACGGCAAAATTGAAAGTGTTGCTAAAATGGACCTTGAAATATATCCTTGTCTTAGAAATGATTTCATTGATCATCACTATAATTCTTTCACTAACAATTTCAAATTACAATTTCCCGAAAAGACAATGCTCACCAGAAATGATTCCGATATCAAGTGTAATCGCAATTCAAATGAAAAAAGTGGTTTTTGAACAAAAGAAGAAGGTCTATCAAACAATTTTGTAGGTAAAACTAAAATACTCATCACTCATTAATGCTCAAAAAATTATATTTTCTTTCAGAATTTCTAGTCCAGATTATATTCTCTCAAATGTCTTTTGAATGAAGGAAATTGTTTTTAAATGTCTATAAATACGGTTAAGATGTCTTAGAAATACCATATAGACCAACCTTTCTCTTTTTCTGATAGTCTTTCGGTGATGATGTAGATTCTCCTGGTGCAACCCTTGTTAGAAGTTTTATCATAATCGCCACGTAAGCAACTGCGATGATGAATACCGGAAGGAAATACATGATTATAGTTAGACAAGTGTAGTAAATAGTCCTTAGTGGCTCAGCAGTCTCGCATTTTTCGCTCGTAAAAATCTGGGGCCAATCACTTCTACACCACACCTCATGACGGTTCGCCCAATATAGCTCCTCTAAGCGTCTTGTAAACAGATGAGGAAGGCCATTTAGGACGGCAATAATCCAACTAGCAAGTAAACCATACTTTATCTTTATTTTCCCTTTACTTTTAAGCGGGAATATGACAACAAGAAACCGTTCGAGAGCTATCGCTGCCATTGTAACTGTGCTTGATGACACGGCCGTCACTTGAAATATACATTAACATGTACATGTAAGCATTACTATTTAGGTAATAAAAGCATCAGGACCATCTTTACTGTCACTGACAATAAAATGTGATTTGATTAGGGCTATGTTATAAATGGTATATACGTGACTTAATATATCTTTTTTATGTTGCAAATGGACGATTTTTAAATTTTGAATCATGTTTTTACATAGCTTTTTTTAGTTTTAGTTTAATAATATTTTATTGCAACTATATAATACATGTAAGATATGAATAACACACAAAGAAACAAAAAAAACAAATGTACATATAAGTATAGTGCAAATGGGTTGGGCTACAAGTTATTACAACATTAGCAACAGCCTTTCCCACAAAGTCAAACTTTATAATACATATATTCCGGATAGTTTCATAAGAATAGTTACACAAGTGGAAGTGAGAAAAAAATCAAAACGCGCACGCACGCACGCACGCACGCACACACACACACACACACACACACACACACACACACACACACACACACACACGTGTATTTACATATTTCTTATAAATTATCAATTAAAATGCTCCATAGAATTAAGATAGAACAGGGTCTTTCAAAAGAAATTTAAGACCCTGGATAGAATGGGGAATTACTTAGCTTAACAAAATTGAAAAAAAAAATAAATAAATAAATTTAAACAGCTCTTAACAGAGAGAGAAGAAAAAAAAACCCTACGTTGCCTGACCTATGAAATTGACAGAGATGATGTGTGTTAATGTCGACAGCGATAATTTGAAATCAAATTCGGCAATTGTTTTACGTCATATATCTAATTTACGTACACGTGTGTCAACAAGGAAACGACATATTTGTAAACACATTTTAAGGTCTACATTATGTTTTACAATTTTATAATCATTGACAGATGGAAATAGCGGTCAGTTGAAGTAAGTAAAGTATTTACATGTATATTTATCGGTACCACTTTAGAATGGGAATAAAAGCGGAACATAAGACTGTCTATGACTGTATGAGTAACCTGGATTTTGTATTGTAGATACTGTACAAAAATTGTAGAAGTGGATAAATTAAAGAAAAAAAAAACATATACCATTACAAGATAACCAGATAGCTCAGCCGGTAGAGCAGCCTAGACTTTGTGTGGACATGGTTATAGGAAGGTCTCAGGTTCAAGTCCTGATCTGTTTTTTCTTGTATAGATCAATTTTGAATTTATCAAAATCTTTTAGAATGTTTAATAAATTTTTGTACTTCAGAAAAAACAAATTCATTTTCGACATCATTAAGTAATGGGTTTCCAAATAAGAGTTTTTCTGTATTTATGGGGTGAAAAGGTCTAGTAGCTAAAAATAAGTTAAGTCTTTGTTCGGTAAAAAGTTTGCATTTAAATAAATAGTGCTCTGCATCTTCTTCTCCACTACCACAGTCACAGATAGGATTTTGTCGTAAGTAGTTCCTAAACAAATCTGCATTTAAATTACTGCATTGATTTCTTATTCTAGCATGATGAACAGAAGAAATACGATCTCCACTTAAAAAGAATTTAGGAACAACAGGCGGTTTAAAATGATTTTTCATTAAATTTTTGAAGTTTGAAAGATTTGGAGCATCACGAATGGATTGTGAAAGTTCGTTCCATAGTTTAACACATGATGGTATTACAGATCTAGAATAAATTTCTGTACGTCTTTGTACAGTTAAATAGTTTGAGTTATTTCTCAGATCATAATGATTATTTTCATTGACCATAGGAGGGAATAGTTCAGAAATATATGTTGGTAAAAACCCATGTTTTTCTTTATAAACTAGTACTAATTTTTGAATTTTCCGCCTGTCTGATAAAGAGACCCAAACCGATTTCTTTTAATAATTTATCAATAGAAACAGAGCGTGTAAGACCAGTTACTATTCTTGCAACTTCATATTGCATTTTTTCAAGGGTTTCTTTCTCAACATTAGTACAGCTATCCCATAAGACTGAGGCATATTCCAAAATAGGTCTGAGATAAGAAATGTAAATTTGATTAAGTGTTGTACGTTTTAATTTAAATTTTAGAATTTTCATTGACCCTAGGACTTTTGAAGCAGAGGAAGTAATGTTTGTTATATGCTCATGCCAACATCCATTGTTACTTAAAATGACTCCAAGATGTTTGTGATCTTGAACTGGTGTTAATGTAGTATTGTTGAAAATAAGTTTTGGTTGCTCACGGTCTGCCAAAGAGAAAGTAATAACTTCAGTTTTTAATGGATTAAAATTTACCAGCCATTGTTGGGACCATGAAGAAATTTTTTGTAGATCAGAGTATAACACATCTTGTATTGTATTTATATTAGTTGATGTAACTGCAAGAGAGCTATCATCTGCAAAAAGTCTTGCAGTACTTTCAAAGACTCGGCTATATCGTCGACATATATAAGAAATAAATGTGGGCCAAGAACTGAGCCTTGAGGAACACCGGCATTTATATATTTAGTTTCTGAAAATGAAGATCCTACAGAAACTCTTTGCATTCTATTACTTAAATAATTTTCAATCCATTTAAATTTAAATTTCCCTATAATTCCATATTGTTTTAACTTGAATAATAAACCCGAATGCCAAACCTTGTCAAATGCTTTAGAGTTATCACAAAAAAACTATACAAGTAGATTTTTTTCATCAAATCCTTTACAAATTTGATGGTACATATCAATAAGTTGATAGATTGTTGAGTGTCCAGGAAGAAAGCCCGACTGATATTTATAGATAAGATCATTTGAATGTAAATTATTGTATAAATGCTTAAATATTACTCTCTCCATTACTTTACCAAGACAACTGATTAATGATATAGGCCTATAGTAAGATGGAATTTCCTTGTCTCCTTTTTTAAAAAGTGGCATTACATTAGCTAATTTTAAGCAATTGGGAAAGGATCCCTCTTGAAGAGACCTATTAAAAATAATACAAAGGGGTCGACATATTGTTTTTGAGGTTTCTTTGAGCATGCGATGGCTAATTTCATCTGGACCACTAGCTTTTTGGTAACTAAATTTAAGAGAATATCAGAGATTTCATGTTCTGAAATTTGAATATTGTCAATAAAAGAATCAGTTTTTAACGAAAAGTTTGGAAGATTTGAATTAGTGTCATCAATTGTGGAGATTGAAACAAAATAATTATTTAAAGTATTAGCAATTTCTTCATCAGATACTGATATCTGCAACATTCACAAGGAAAGTAAAATGCTAAGCTATGCGCTTCCTCAATTAATTAACCCTTTTTATCACTGTTTTACTTTTTAATATTTATATTATATATACATGTATAATTAAAACATGTTTATATCACTTAAAAACTGAAAAAATACTACAAATTTATAAAAGGCCGGTCGTATTTTCAGATAAACAACATTACAGTAAGAACAAAATGACATAATATTTAAAAAAAAAAAATTTTTGTTCTTAGTAAGAAAAATGTTAGCAATTTTGGGTCAATTAGATTTTGTTCAGTCATTGACTTATATTTCAATGTAAGGACATAAATGACCAAGAACAATACCCGCACCGTAGCCCAAACATACAAAACGACCTTATATCAATTTGTCAGATCCGAGTCATCTGATGTATTTTAAAACAAACAATATAAGCGTATGTAGCTGTCATATCAAAAAAATGGTACAAAGGCTTATTTTGCTTTAAAAATTGAAATAATGAATAATGTACAATGAATTACCTTGTAAGAATTGATTAGCGCTGCAAATAAAGGAACCAAATGGCCATTCCGTTGTTATGCTGTTACCGAGATGTATCCACATACAAGTACACGCTACCATCAAGTCACTTGCAGCAAGGTTCGTGATCAGAGCGTTTGTTGGCGTCCGTAGCTTCTTATCTATCATTATGATCCAAATAAGACTTGCATTTCCTATGATGGCCATCAGAAATGAAATAATGTAGGCTATAAGTTTCAATGCTATCTCGTAGTTCGGTATAGGCTCCGGCAATATAGTATCATATTCCGAGACACTATACGGATCGACCTCAATTTTTGGTACCACCATTCCAGGCACACACTGCGGAAAATAATAGAAATACATTTCATCAGGAGCCGATGACGCATTTAAGCTGTTCCGTTTCGCCGTGTCGTTAATATTTGTCATGGTTTGCTGTTATTATTATAGCTGTGATATTGACTAAGGTCGTTCTTTCGTCTTCAGTTTTCGCTAAGCCTCCCGTATCATATCCGTCGCTTTTGTACTTTTATAGAGGATACATCATTTATGTATGCACGGTGCAAACTCGTATAAATCTATCTATATTTAACGCCGTACACTTTAAGAGCAATTGATGATTTGATTCAAAACCCGGATTTATATAACATGTAATATAAATCCGTGTTCAAAGTAAACTTCATGTATTTGAAACATTGAAAATGAAAAAGCCTAATTTTTCATGCGATAACTGTTTTAATTTATGTTTTGACGAGGCTATATATTATTGCATTTCGAATTTGTAAGTTTTGTGGATGATACGATAATATTTTGTGAACGTTACAACCTCCAAACCGATCATTTTAATCTTATGGTAAAGTCATTTTACTGAACTTATAAGACTGCAGAGTAATGTACGAGTATCGTTATCAAAATAAGATATTTACAGAAATACATTGGTGGCGGTTTGAACGGAACTGTCAAATCGTACGCAAACTTTAACATCCTGACGTCTACAAGTCATTTGTGGACAAACAAATGAACAAAACACCTATTATATGCATTCTTTATAGGAGCACAAAATAAAGGGTTAACGTAATATTTGATTTTTTCACATTCACATGAAGAGTTCAATTAATTTTCAGGCTTTCTCAGCATTACGTATCATTATTAAAACCAATTGTAGAAAAGTATATTCATAATTAAATTGGACAAAAGGTGTTGTTTTTTTCGAATAGAAAAATAAATTATTCGGTCATAAGGTCATTGTTATATATTATTTTACATTGTTTAGTTTTTATCCACAAATCACAACTTCAGAATAATTTATTATCTTTATTAAGAAAAACAGAAACTAATTAGTCTTAGAGCCTTATTTGAACAAATTAATTATTTGTGGAACTGTTTTAATTCATTTATAATGGCTGTGTCGTGACTTATTTTAACATGATAAAATACAAAACGCATCATTGAAAATGATTTTATTCGATTTGAAACATGTTTTATTTGGACAAAAAATATTTTGAAAATATACCTCTGTCTTTGGGTTTTATTTATTTAATTGTTTATTTATTTATCTATTTTTTTTATTACTTTATTAACTTTAACATGAACATGCATTTGTTCGACTGTAACAGATCCTGATTTTAGTGAAACAATAAATCCCCCTTGTACTGAGGGGTTTGCCTTTAACGTTTGAGGCATCAGCATTGCCGTCACCGTTTAGATATGCGTAATCGTAAAAGGCGAGTAAATATATGCGAATAACAGGAGTATAAGCATCTCTTAGCTCCAACAGATGATTTTGAAGCCTAGTGTCGCTTAAAATTTGTTAGACCTGAGGTAAATCAAAATCATATTTCCTCTGATATGACTTAACTGTGTTGGTATGCCGTTAAATCAATCAAACAAAGTGAAACAATGAATTGTGAAACTTGTAGACTATATAGTTATATTACTTAGTTTAATTGACTATGTCAGTTCAAATTATTTCCAGAACATGTAGATATTAAACTTTTCAGCTGACCATTGATGACAACATGGCATTTTGAACAGAATAATAACACATAAAAATATCCAACATCCTTATACCTTACCCTTGCATGAACATATTTTCAAAACAATCAAACGAAAGAGAACAAATGTAAATAGTTTTATGAATATATGAATATTCAGAAGCCATGTGTAACTTTGCATATTACATGACAAGAATGGAAAAGTAATAATATTCATCATATGTTGCGATCCTGATCGGAATATCCGTCCCGAGAGTATCCTCCCCTTCGGTGGGACCAAGGCTTGCCAAGTTGCCGCCCATAACCGGATACCCGAGTTACAGATATTCCGATCTGAATCGCAAACACAGGTCAGATTTTTTCGTGCATTTGTTACGGTATTATCATATTGTAAATGCTTTAACTAAATGAAACGAATTTAAATGCAAACTAATGTTATTTCATTTATAACTATTTCCTTATAATAGTATAGTTCTCAGTGTAATTCTTTAAATGGTGTAATCTTAATGCATTTTAAAAATAATGATGCCATTGTATAGCACGCGACTTATCTGGCACCCTCTCTAATGCCAGATTAAATTTCGAAAATAAAAACAAAATCATTAGTCATGCAAAACAAACGTGCTCGCGCATACACTTAAGCACATATACATCTTACCCAAACGCACTAAGATATTGACGTTATTATAAAATGCCTTTTTTGCAGGATTTCAATAAAGATTATTACAAGATTCTAGTTGTGCTATATAATTTCCTATTCTCCTTAGATATTAGTGTGTATCAGTTGCAGAAATATTTGGTTTCTATGAGTTTCTTTTTTTATCCTGTAACTTCTTAAGAAGCAGACTGTTAATATGGCCCTTAAGCACTGAACCTACAGTTATTTATTGTCATGTCTGAAGATGTCTGGATCATTGATTCCAGCACTTTTAAGTGTTGAAAATAAAGTTTCGCTTCAACCGATGCTGCAATGGATAGTGCACTTTTTCATTATCTCTACATAATCAATTTAACCGAGACTGCAATTTTCACGTGTTTTTGTTGTGATAAATGCTTTCGAGGGATACCTTTTTCCTAGAATGAATTTTAATATAAATAATGACCTTTTGTTTTTTGAAACACGCAGGGTGTTATATCATCTTTACTTCAAGTTAATGTTCCGGGATCATTTTTACGTCAATTTAATTTTTTCCGGGATCATCTTTATGTCAAATTAATGTTCCGGAATCATTTTTACGTCAAATTAATGTTCCGTGATCATCATTATTTCAAATTAATGTTCTGTGTACCTTTATCATTTTAAAGAACAACTTTTCAACTTTTACCTATCACGTTCATTTAAATTGGTGATATTGCTTCATGTAATGAGAATCTAGTATCCTTTATAGCATAATCTATGATGCAACTTTAGTCAATTTTACAAATTGTATTAATATTTCACGCGTTTCGATAGTAATAGCGTGAAATTATTGTCTATCGCGTTACGCATTCAAAGGGGTCGATACTGGTCAGTCGTATTTAATGAATCGTGACTTAACTCAATATGTATATTGTAATGTGTAAAGAGGGTCATTCTACCAGACGATTTCACAGAGACACGTTGTATAAATATTTTACACTTCCAAATTAGCACGTGGCAGCCGTTGCGACTTGGGATGGAAGAAAGCAGTATTTTATCTAGTTTAGAGTCTTTGTTAGATTCTAGACTGCAGACATTTGAGAAGAAAATATACGAAATATCACAAAATCAAATTTTGGCGTGTACTAGTGGTACTTATGTGTTCAAGAAGAAAGGCCACGAGCAACAGTTTATAGTGAACGCTAAAGTTATGGAAAAAATGAGACAAGCAGACGGTTATCTTGCCCCCATTACTGAAGAAGATTCGAATTCGTCTGCTAGCAGTGCCAGAGAAAAAATTTCAGAAGGTATGGACATTTTGTCACATCGTCAAAAATGTTAAATGTAAAATTAGCCGACAGTTCAGAGCATGGTTGGCGTGTCGTACAAGAGAACGAGTCTCATCCATTGGCGGAAAACTCCGACGATGAGAAGAAAATCTACAAGGCACAAATTCAAGCAGATAGGAAGGTTCGTCAGGAACGTCGAGTACGAGATAGACGTTTTTACCGTACCCTGCTACTAAAGCGTCGCCAGCTTCAGATAGTCGTCCTCCGAATCAACAGACATCAAACAGGAAACCAGGGCTATGCTTCAAGTGTGGGAAACCCGGGCATTGGCGGGCAGAGTGCCGCATGGACTTGCAGGCTGATAAGAATAGCAATACACAGATAAGTATAAATTATGGTTCATTTTTGTTAAATGAAGTTGAGGAGTCTGATAACTTTAGTATTGAGAAAATGAAGTTAAGCTATAAATGCTCTAATGATTTGATAAAGAATGTTTCACATACGTATGACAACGATAAGATTTTAGATAAAGTAGTGTCTCCGGTTGGGAGATTGCATGATTGCATTAAGCACTGGCAAGAGGCGGAGCCAGGTGAATATATTTTAAGTGTAGTTTCAGAAGGATATAAGTTGCCTTTTAAAACGTTACCAAAATCTGTTGAACTTACAAATAATAGGTCTGCCAGAGAAAATGCTGCATTTGTTTCGAGTGAGATTCGAACCCTTCTCACTAAAGGTTGTATAGAAGAAGTTGCAGAGGCACCTTTTGTGGTAAACCCGTTAACTGTTGCTTATAATAGGCATGGTAAACCGAGGTTAGTCTTAGACTGCCGACATATTAACCCAGATTTATTCAAGTACAAATTTTGTTATGAAAGTCATGATTTGGCGAGACAAATATTTTCAAAAGGTGATTTTCTGTATACGTTTGATATTAAAGGGGCGTATCATCATATTATGATATTTCCCCAACATGCAACTTATTTAGGTTTCTCATGGACAGAATTGGGAAAGAAGAGATATTTTGTGTTTCGGGTTTTGCCGTTCGGTATATCTACCGCGGGATATATATTTACTAAGGTATTACGGGTAGTAATCAAGAAATGGAGAAATTTGGGGATGAAAATCATTTTGTTTTTAGATGCTACTTTAGTCAATTTTTCAAATAGTATATACTGTACGTGAGCCGTACATACGATTTTACTGCGAACATGATTTGAGGTTACCGTATCACTGTAACAGTTTTAAATTTCATAATTCTAACGTATAAAAATAGTCCATTATCAATGACGGTTATATTAAACCAAACTAGAATGTTCTCAGTTTTCGAAAATTTTACAAAGACCTCTATTCTAGCTGACAAAAAAAGCAAGATATAGAGTTCTATTTGTCAAAATGGTTGTGAAATCCGGGTCAATGTAGTAATTGAGGCGACATCGTGACTTAAGTGTTAAATTCTCTCTAAGCAGAACTGTATATGTAATATGTAAATCAAGTAAGCGTGTAAATAACAAAGAGAGAAAAACACTAAAGCGTTTTCCAAACACATATTTGACACAGCTAATAAAACAAATATCCTAGATATTTTACCTATTGCTGTAAAAATCAAATTATTTTGTTTCCACCTTATTGGGCACGATGGAGAGCAATGACCTCCTTTGAGAATGCACAAAACGACAGAATTGAAAATGTTGCAGATTCGGTTTGATTGAACCTGTTCGTGTGCGGTAATGGAAAGTGAAGTTACTGCCCACAACGCAAGCAACGGCTTAATGAACAGGCTCAATCAAACCGAGCCTGCAACATTTTCAATTTTGCCGTGTTGGGCTTTCTTTATGGATTCTGAATTTATCTATTTTAAGCAGAATTTGACTGAGCCTGTTCATGGGCGCCAATGGAAGGAGAAAGTTACCCACCCTAGCAACAGCTTAAGCAATATTTGATTGAGCCTCTTAATGGGCGGTAATAAAAACTGTAAAGACGTCAATGAGAAAAATGAATTAATCAGTATCAATATCAGAGAAATACTTTATCGCTTTAGACTAATGAGAGGTCGAGAGCATGAAGACAAATGTCCAAAACGTCACTTAGTAAACTAATAAACTTTAAATTGTAATGTTTTATATGATACCATTCACAAACAATATTGTGTAATCATTCTAAATAAACTTATGCTTGATGAAAATACGTGTTGCAAGAAACTTCCAAGAATTGTGTTTCATTTGAAGAGGGTCTTACTTACAATGTATCAGCTTTTATCCAAAATTTTAGATTATTGGCTTAATAATTTATATTGCGCAAAATAATCCAAAATTAAAAATGTTTAAACGCTTTTAACTCAATTTCGGCTGAGAATTGCTAAAAAGTGATTATCAACCTAATAATTTAATTTATATTATATCACGTCAATGTTTTTTGTACATGTTTCCATTTTTAGTGCATCAGTTGATATATATTTTTTTGCTTTTGCTTTGGACCATAGTTAATTTACGCCCATCTCCTTAACAACTAATTGAATACACAGCCGGTTACATCCTGAACATTCGACCGATTCGAAGGAGGATTTCTTTAAATTCAACTGTCACTTTAGTGTTTACGTAATTTCTGAGTACAATTTTTCTTATTGCTGTTGTATAATGATGCTGCACTGATAATACATAGCGTACAAGTGATATCCTAACATGATGTTTGGTGTATCCTTCCACGCTTCACACTATTACCCTATCAAGTAGATAAGACAATCATGTGCATTTTACACGATATATGCACACCATGGAAAGCGCTACATATATGACGTCAATAAACCACGTGACGCCAAGAAATATAATTCTGCGCTCAATGCAGTCCTACATATATTTCTCTTTTATATCAGCATGTTAGAATGGAAATCGTTACTAATTAACTTTTTCTTGCATAATATTTGTATAATAATGCAAGGTTTATCGTCCAAATGCTTTGTAATTTATTATCGGCCTACGTGATTAAAGTCCTGCGCATTTGAACTCGAACCATTCATTATTCTACAATCATACTTTCAAAAAAATATTATTTTTTTTGCTTCCTGAATCCCATATATTATTTGCCTTAAAATATATTTTCAATTATGAAATTATGAATTGTGTCAAGCTTCAGTACTATTTATCATTCATTTTAATTGCTTTACGTATGATTTTTGTCACCCAATTTCTCTTAGTAAAGAATAAAAGAACTGTTGGTAAAACATTTTTACACATTTGATAATATTTAACGATGATATTTTTTCCCTACACGCCCCAAGTTCTTTCCAAATTAATCAAAACCCTTTCCCTTATGAATATCACCAATAAAATTGGTTTTTTTTTTAACATCTGAATGTCCCCAAACAATTAGTTAATAAATTAAATTTTAAATTAATTTTAAGTCCCCCTGTTTTTAATTTTCAGTCTCAACAGTATGAAAAATCTTTGGCCATGATCCTAGGAAATTTATTAAAAGGATCCCATAAAATCAAATTGTAATTCAGTTTTTAAGAAAAATGATTTATTATTCGTTAAAACTTTTTGATTTTTTTCAACCGAGAAACGTTTTTTTGAAATTAAATATTGATAAGGGCTTAAACATGCAAAAAACAATTTTTTTGGTTCCTTTTTTCAAAAGTTCTCTTACACACTACAGGAAAAATCATTTAAAAAATCAATTTTAAAATTGGGGGGGAGTCCCCAAAAAAAATGTTTCCAAAAACCTTAAAAAATAATTTTAAAATTTAAATTTTTTATGTTTTAATTTAGCCCTAAAAGGTTTTACCCAAATTTAATTTTTAATTTTTTTTGGGTTTTTTTTAAAAATTTGGGTTTTTTTTTTTCCCTTAAAAAACCAAAAAGAATTTTTTAAAAAAAAATTTAGTAATGAAAAAAAACTCCTTTTTCATGAAAATAAAAACTTTTAAAAACTTTCCATTTTTAATTTTAAAAACCCAAATTTGGGTAAAAATAAATTTGAAAAACCCAAAAACTTTTTTTTAATTTTCCAAAAGAAAGTTTCCCCAAAATAAGCATGGGAAAAAATTTTCCCTTTTCCCGTCCTGCCAAAAATTTAAAAAAGGGAAAAATTTTCAAAAAAAAAACTTGGGGTTTTTAAGCAAAAAATTTTTCCCCCTTTCTTTCCCCTTACAGGTTTTAAAAATTTATTAAACCCCCTAATTTCTTAATATTCCCCTCCCATTAAAATTTTATATGAGAAAAATTTTGGGGTTTGTAAAAATTTAAATTTTTGCCAAAAGGTTAAATTTTTTCACTTGTTTTTTTGGAACCCCTTTAAAGTTGCAGTACCTCGATTTGGGATATACTTTTTTTAATTTTAAATGAAAAAAAACAAAAATGGGAAAAAAATTTTAAAAAACAAAAAGCGGAAATTTTTTTAACCTTTGGGGAATCTGTTTTTTGGGGGAAAAAATTAATTGGGCCGAAGGGGGTTTTTTACTTATAAATTAATTTTTTTATTGGAAAAACAAAACTGGGCCCCCTTGGAAAAATGAACGAAAAACGACTTTTTTTTTAGCTTTGGGGGTAATTTTTTTTTAAAAATTTTGGGCCCCCCGGGAAAGTTTTTAATTTATGCTGCACTGATAAATACATAGCGTACCAAGTGGTGTCCTAACATGATGTTTGGTATATCCTTCCACGCCTCACACTATTACCTTATCAAGCAGATAGGACACTCAAGTGTATTTTACACGATATAATTATGCACATCATGGAAAGCATTGGTACGAAAAATTTAGTTTTAGAGAGAAAAAAACGGTGAATATACTCTGAATGTCTATTTTTAGAAGAAAAAAAACGGTGTATATCATTTGATATTTACCTGTAATGTTTTACAAAAAAGCCATAAGGGGAACGCATTTCAATGGTAAAAAATTTATAAATTATATGATAAAATAATTTTAAAACGTATTCAAACATATGTAAATTTAAAGCTAATATTCAAAATAAAAAGTTTGGGTTCGTAACCTCTATTGTATTCAAAAAAAACAAGAAAATTTTTTAAATATGAAAACTTTTATAGACCAAATCGTTTTCATATAAAATTGTCCCCAAATTCAAAAGAAAATTTTTAAAATTAAAAAATTGAAAGTTTTTTGGTCCCGACGATAAAAATACATATTAAATAATACGGAAAACCCCTCGATTTACCTCTAATTCTAAAACCAGTTCCTCTCCTTTTATATTTAAATTAAAGTAAAGCCCGAAAAGATTCGTTTTCCCGAATTTTTTCTATTTTTAAAAACGGACCGCCACTGACGCGTTTTTAAATAGCTCCCCAGCGATTTAATATGTGCGTTTTTACTAAAATACTTCATGTACTTTGTTTCAAACAACAAAATATCTTTGTAGCATGAATTTGCCCAATATTTCTTTATTATTTTCTTTATTTCATTTTATTTCATTTTATTTTATTTCATTTTATTTTATTTTATTTTATTTATCATTTTTGTTAACAACTGTTATCAACGCATTGACACTTCTGATTGGAGAGCTCTTTGTCATAAATAACAAAAATGACATTTGTAATGATAGAAAAAAAATAAACATTCATTATCAACCCAACAGTGCCATTCATTGTTTTGTCTTTTGATTTAGTTATTTCATTACGTTTCTATCACATGGGGACCTAATTATAAATTAGGTTTACAGACTTTTTTCTGTAGAAATAGTTGAACAATGGATTGTAATTTGTTAGTGTGGAGAATGTATTTCAATTACAAAAAAATCACGCTAAGCTTAGTTAGAAGTCACAACTTACACTCGTTTCTTTCTTTTGTTAAAAAAACGATCACTTTTTTCGGATCGTATTTCTAACTATGCTTGACAATTCTGTATAAAAAATAATTGTAGCTTAAGGAATACCATAGGATATGTACAAGACACTGTGATAAAAATAATCACAATGAAAATAAATGTTTTATCTGTAAAGGAGAGACAAACGCAATCAAATATTTTATCAAATTTGATACTAAAAAAAGTGCAGTGTAAAATTGGATCATTATATTATGTCAAACATGATTGTCCAAAATTTAAAACATGAGATAATATTTGCTGTGATAAGGAATCCCATGATGTATGTGATAATTATATATTATTCTCGCCACGCACATTTCGACATATTTTTCTGTTAAAGTATAAAAATATAATGAAATATAAATTGTTGATATTTTTTGCTAGAAAAATATGATAAGTTAAGGCTAAAAATCTTGGGAAGGTTTACATGAAAACAACAAAATGTGTAAAATTAATTTTCATTTATTTCATTATCTCCCATTTATTTCATAGTTCATTCAAATATATTTTTATCAAATATTCGGGACAATAATTTGCACTGACATGTAGGCTGAATGACGTTACTTGAAATACACAATCACATTTGTTTAATATATTGCTACTATAAATACCCCAATTACAGATTAGGTTATAAAAGCGGTCGTCTACAGATCAGTAAAAATTACATTCAAAATCCAAACTAAACATTATGTATGTATTCCCACTAAAATATGATATCTTTATCACCAAACTTTTACTTACTGAGTAAGATATAAGTCTGTTATTCTAATATGTGTATTTCTGTATATCATTTTTTCTGCAGTGTTTAAAAGTTTTCATTTTTAAACTTGCTATCATTTCATCTCGTCAGAAAATTGTTCTCATAACGAATTAACACAAATCTTGGACGTAATGCTTAAGATATAAAATGAAAAATGTTTTTAAATTGGTCAATATATTCTTTATAAACATGTTTGTTTTCAAATGGCAGTAATATTGCTATAAAAATTATTCAATATATTTATTATAAACAATATTTTGTACAATTTCATTGGTTTTGTTATGCTCTTAAAGACACATTTTGCCTCAGAAACAAATAATGTTTTCTTATTTAGAACGGTCAAAAATGAGATTTATTTATAAATGATAATGGGTTTTAAAAGAAAAGTTTGATACTTTTTACCCCGAGGAGAAATAGTAATAAAAGTAAAATTTAAATGTTTCATAAAAGAAAAATAGTAAGTTTTTTTCCTACAAAAAAGTTAATTCGTTTTTTTAACTTTAAAAACGCATTTTGATGAAAAATGGTTCGGCAAAATTTGCCATGGTAGGTTTTTTTTAATATATACGTATCCCAAATAAAAAAGCTTTTGAGAAATAAAAGTAAAAGCATGTCTGAGACGCAATATATCATAAAATGTACTCATAGGATGTTTAATTCTAAACATTTCTTTTAAAAAGACATAATTATAAGTAGATAACCATTTTGACATTCCCAAACGATACAACATAAATGTTTATTTATCTATCGAGTACATTTTGTATTATTACCCCTCACTTTTTTCGTAATGCTAATTTCCCATAGGCCTCTGGGAGTTATTCTTACTGTTAATGCAAGTGTACCAAGTGACTACGAATTTTGTACTGTTACATAGGTAACAGTATTTTTAACAGTATAAAATCTGGTAACGTGGTCAATTTTCTAAATAAAATGAAATGAAATGGCCGCCATTTTTTTCTCGATTCATTCTTATTTTTGACGAAAGGGCATCGCCGAAGTAACTATTACTCTGATAAAATATAGTTCTTTGCAACCTAGAGTCCCTTTCGCGTATTAAATATCTTTTTGATGAATAGTCAACAGGAAACATCCGTTTTCAACGGAAGTAATTGTAATGTAAATAATTTTGTGTCAAACTGGAACATGCAGACAATTAAAGCATGCAACAAAGGATAATTTAACAATTTTAACCAGTGAAACTTTACAGATAGAGTTTGTGGACATACATCTGTAGGATATCATCGTTATTTTCTAAATGCACTTTGTCAAATACTTTGCGAAGAATATTCTGGATGCAGAAGGATCAGATTTCACAGATCATAACCTTATAAATGTGTTAGTGTTTTGCTTTCTGAATAAAACACAGCTTATTTTATGTTTATGACTGGTAGATAGCATCACTTGCCTAAAGAATAAAAGAAAAACAGCTTCTCAAGTAGGCCTACAGTGCACTTAAAACTTGCAAGGTAAGGACAGTTTAGTTATTGCTTCTCTTGGATTATTTTTGTTACAGTTAGATTTAGTTGCCAAATTCAGATCATCACAGCAGATCTATTTGTTCGGGGTTACGCCTCGGGTAACAGTATTTTCCTCGGAATGATATTTTTACTGTTACCCACAAACCCATGTGTTATTTATATACTGTAATATCTTTATTTCGCTACACGTCAGTGTCCAAAAGGTATTTCTATATTATAGTTTTCATAACATATTCATGTTCAATAGACAATCTTAAGGGCATGATAAATTGTATAAGATTGATGAGATTGCTTGTAATTGATATTTGTTAAACCATAAAAATTGCAAACAGATCTTGTTGGTTTTTGACATTTTGAATAATTTCTTGTAAAAAATGTCTTTGAAGGCCATTTTTTCTAGCATAAAAAGAACAGTGAGCAAAAAAATACCAATGTTTTCGATAATTTATGAAACCACAATTTACATGTAAAATAGTTTACATAAATTCAATTGTAACAATATGCAATATTTTTTTCACTGCTACGTTGATCTAAATTAGTATATTTCAAATGACTGACTATTACAAAAGTGATTAACTAAATAATAAAAATGGTGAGGATAAAGTGTACAATTTCGCTAAACTAAAAGACACTTAACAAATATTAAATATTATCGATAAATTCCAAATAATATAGTTTATGTGGGTCACATACATCATTATTTTGCATCGTGAAATATAAGTTAGCACAACTGTAATAAAATGTAAAGGTACTTTACCTTTTTTTATCTTGGGAACTCATCATTTACATTTGCTATGACATTTTTGTAAATATGTTAAATAAATGAAATTCCAGAACAAAAATGGCTAAAAGGTAAACATAGTAGTAAGTTGGGGTAAAAATGATGTTGAAAAACTCTTCTGGAGATGCAAAGTTGTGGTATGTCGAATATAAAGTTATTCAGAAAATGATTATGTCACAGTATTGCAAGGAGGTAGTTTGTAGGTGGCCGGATAACTCAGTCAAATGAGTTGCAGTACGGTATTCCGAGGGTCCCAGGTTCGAGTCTCGGCACATTGATATCTCGCCCTTTGACAATTATAGACTGATTTTAATAAAGAATGGAGGTGTTTTAATCGTTACTCATGGAGAAAAAATATTCAAAGAGTAAAGTATGTAAAGGATCAATTGGGAGAGTACTGTATTTAGGTAAACCTCGGTTGATTCCTACAATGCAGAATTACGGTCTGAATGCAAGTGTTTATTGCTTTGAAAATTGTAAATCTTATCTAAGTAATGTACGATTAAATCCTACCTCTGTTGAGGCCTTAAGACATTTATAAATTCTTAATAACTTATATAAGGGAAATTATATCATCCCCGAAAATATTAAATGATGAATATAATCCAGCTGGGATTCAAAAGGGATTGATATTACTTTAATATATTACTTTTATCTATTAATGAGATTTATACTTTATATTTTTATGCATGATTATTGAATAATTTATAGTTGGAGATGACATAAGAATTGTTGTAATTGACACGACTTTGTAAAATGCTCATAAAAGGTTGGCTTTAAGAAGACAGAAAAGAAATAAAATTATTCCCATACGTACAATGTTCAGACAGATATCCATTAATGTAATATTTGAATACTTATAATATAATTATTCCTCCTTCATTCGAATGTTAAGTATCTTAAATGTACATACGTTGGCCAATATTTAGAACAATTGACGTCAAACATATGAAGTATCAAGAACTATATATGTAAATTTTGACCCTCAAAGAAATGACAATGTCTTGATATCATGTCGAAGAATTGACGAGATCTGTTTGTTGTTTGGTCCAGTAACTGCAAGTTATGATAGTAATGAACAGTTTTTTGCATGCATCTGTTAAAGTGGAAAGCCTTATCTATGATACTTGTATCATAGTTTGGAGACCTTTCTGTTGAAAATATGTCAGGGTTAAATCGTATACATATACATGCATAGTGCGTTAACTGGAGTGCATGTATTAGTTACCCGCACTCCAGAGCATGCCCATTGATTGGTTCATTTTTTGCTGGGGTTTACATATTGTTACGGCAGGGAAAGGGAAAGCGACAGAAATGTCATATTCAGATGTTCGTTCATTGGTTCATTTTGGTTTCATTGGTTTCATATTGTGACAACAGGGTACGTGCTTTTATGTTTGACTATGATAAAAAAGAGAAAGAACACAGATAATACTCGTACAAATCAGATAGCCTCGTGTTTCGGTGCTCTTTATATTACTTAATTATCCCTGATTTGTGACAATTAACTGATAAAACATGAAATTTTATACAATTTTGTCTAGAATTAAACCTAATTTAATGATATAAATGTTAAATGATGATAACGCTATCACATTTTGCTGTATAAGACCTCATCTCTGTAAACACTGTTGTTACGAAATTGTATGTTACGAAACATATTCCACTGTATACTACAAAAGTACATACATGTAATTGTCTACGAAATATGGTTACTGTTTGTCTTATTGGTAGCAAAATAAGTCAAATGATAGAAATTTTCTAAAATAATTACGATGATGTTGTATTTTTCAATGCATTAATCAAAGTACCAAAATGTTAAATCGAAACAATTTGATTTATGTAAAAATAAATTCTCACAAGATGGTTGCACAGTAAGAGTTGTTCATTTTCAGGGTATGAAATTGAAATCTCCTTTACGTCTTTTATTGTGTATTTTAAGCATTATATCTAATATGTAGAGGTTGAGTTTTTTTTATTTCAATTCATTTTATCTTCTTACAAAATTAATTTGAATTTAAATTTTATATGGTCTTAGAATAAATATAAGACAGCAGAAATTTTGGAGCGAAAACAAATTGGGTTCACCAATGTCGTTTTCTGTTCTATAACATTCTAGGACAAATTAAAAAGCGAGAACAAAATTATGTTTGGCAGTTCCCTTCCTGCCTACTTGTCTAAATGGGAAAATGTACCATACGTATTTAACATAACATAACATAATTCCAAACCGCAGTCAATTCTCTACTTGTAGTCAGACACACAGACAAAAATACCGCAAGCTCAATTCAAAACTGTCTGTATACCACAGTTTTCATAAGAATAAATATTCAACAGAGCAACAGGTGTAAAAATACACTTATTCTTTCATCAATCAATACACAAAGGTCATTGTACATGGAAAAAAATGTGCCGATTAGATGACAAGATATTGAATATCACAATGATTAACAACTATAACGGTGTTCACTTATAACAGCATTTTGTCACGAAAGACAAGTTTGGTTACCACTGGAATAAGTCAGTCACGATCAATCTGGGAATAATAACATTAAATTTGCTCTGTGAGTTTATCATGAATGTTCCGTTTTCGAGAATGGCAATTAAGTTGTGGGAAATAATTCAGTATATTTCTATATTTATTGGATTGAAAAGAATTTACTAAACGTTATTCTTAAACACTCCAAATGCATGCTTACTTGACTTTATCTACACTTTAACATTACTATTAAATAATAGTTTAGGCTTCAGCTTGAAAACGGCTAGCGTGTAGTTTGTTAATGAAATTCCAAAATATAAGATAGCAGAAACAGTAAGCTTAACAGTAACCAACATCTTAAAGATAATAAAGAGGATCGTCATGTCGAAAAGCTCCAGATAATTCCTTATTGTATCGTAGGACATATATTTTATTCGTACTCATTTTACAAAAATAATCTGTCATATCTGAACATTAATTTAACTTTGTAATCTTCAGTCAACTCAAAAATAGCTAAATTCAAACGCAATTTGTTGTTCCATCAGAATTAAAAGAGGAATAATACTAATATACGAGTAAGCTTATGTTATTACATTATGTCCTTATAAAACCACAAATAAATTGGATTTATCAGAAAAGATAGTCTGACAGGATTTAGACTTTATTATACTTCAGGCCCTCTGATATCAAATATTACCTTTTAATTTCGATCTTATATCTCCAGGAGGTGTTATATCGCTCCTTGGGGACTAATCTGATACGGAAAGAATGGCGTTCATACATTAGACACAACAATATCGTATTACCAAAATGGATCCCACTTCTACTAGTATTTGGTTAAGAGAAAAACTCAAAAGTAAATATTATGTTGAATTGTATTGTAGATAACAAATACTTCATTATTATGCAAATCTGACAAAGAATATAAAGAAAGGAAAACTGATTCACTTTACGTTCAGCATTGGTTTGCTTGTTTCCACAGTGTCTTCTTTAACTAACTCCATCGCTACCGAGAGAACACAGACTCGCGTTCGAAGAAAATGTAAATTATAAGAATATAATATCATGCTTTCTAGTTTGAGCAATCAAACGTGGGCCTATACACATTCAGATTGTAAATACAGATTTAACTTTTCGTCTCACAATTCAACAAAATGTCCAGAAATACCGGAAGTGATTTGATATTAATAAGAGAAAGTTTGAATTGGAGTGTTCAATAAGCGACAAGTGTTTTTTTGTAAACTCAAAGTGTTACATATAACTATTTTGTTAATATGAAGGGAAGATCGAGTCAAAGAGAAACACCGAGTGACGTTCTCAATAATTTTATCCATCCTAAAATTTGAAAATATTTAGTGAAAAAACAATTATAGATCTAGCATACTTTTCGTGGGAGAAAGAATACCGCGTATTGTATAATTTGTAACTAAAAAGTAAGATTTACAGAAGTCTTGACTAACGAGATAATATGTAGGAAAATTATTTCTGAGAAATATATAAAATAGTTTAAAAACATAAAATCAAAACGAATGTTATATGTAAGTAATGGAGGAAGTATTGAACTGTTGTATGATTCATGTCATTAAGTGTGTTTAAAATTATTTTTAAATGTTATCAAAAGTTTTAAACAATCCAAATGCATGCTTACTAGACTTTATCTACACTTTAACATCACTACTTATATTAATAATTAAGGCTTTAGTTTGAAAAGCTTACATGTAGTTAACAACCATAAAGATGTTCACTTATAACAGCATTTTGTCACGAAAGACAACTTTTGTTACCACTGGAATAGGTCAGTCACGTAATATCTGTGAAATTATAACAAAAATGTTTGCTCCATGAGTCTATCATGAATGATCCGTTTACAAGAATGGCAATTAAGTTGAGAGAAATAATTCAGTACGCATAAATGTTAATTTACTACATATTGAATTGAAACAAAATGCTAAACGCAATTTGTAAACACTCCAAATGCATGCTTACTTGACTTTATCTACACTTTAACATCACTACTAATAATAATTATTAAGGCGTATCACTTTGAAAACGGCTTACATGTAGTTTGTTAAGGAAATGCCAAATGCTAAGCTTAACAGTAACCAACATCTTAAAGATAATAAAGAAGTTCGTAACGTCGAAAAGCTGCAAAAAATTCCGGGTTGTAACGTAGGTATGTATTCGTACTTATTTTATAATAATAATCTGTCATATTAACTTATAATATTCAGTCACCTTAGGGATAGCTAAAACTCAAACGCAGTTTGCTATTCTATCAGAAATAGAAGAGGAATAATACTAATAAACGAGTAAGCTTATGTTATGAGATATTTTCGTTATAAAACTACAAATAAATCGGATTTATCAGAAAAGATAGCCCGTCAGGATTTGGACTTTATTATACTTCAGCCCCTCTGATATTAAATATTACCTTTTAATTTCGATCCTACATCTCAAGCAGCTGTTATATCGCTCCTAGGGGACTAATCTAATACGGAAAGAATGGCGTTCATATATACATTAGACACAACGATATCATATTATCAAGATGGATTCGACTTCTACAAGTATTTGGTTAAGAGAATAAACTCAAAGCATATATTATGTTTAATTGTATAGTAGATAAAGAAACAATTTCTTTGGTTAACTCTAAAACAGTTAAATTAAGAAAAGACAACGTAATATGGTGCCAAATTTAGGACTTAATACTGATGCATGCATTTGTAAATGTTCGGTTCTACACTCGGTGACATTCTTCGTCCTAAGTGTATTGACGTTGCTTGTGAACGTCGTTCTCTTTGTTGATCATTTAGTTTAGAACAAATTAAAAATTGTAACGAAGCTGCATCATTTAAGGCTAACATTCTGTAATCATACCATTTCTACCGAGGTCAATACACCAATGAAAACTTTTTAGTTTGGGAAATCATTCTTAAATAATGTTTTAGATCTATATTTATTAAAGCAGCAGGTGTTGTGTCAAAGTGATTAACTATACTTTAATAATTAAAATAAAACACCAACTACATTAAAATCAGGTTAAAGCGTTTTTCAGAAAATGCTTTCATGCGGTATTTAATTTCACTTTCACTTTCATTACGTAGACAATCAACATAAGTGCGTCAATACCTTTGATCTAGTACTATGATATGTTACACTAAGTTAATGAATTGAATTTAGAAATTAAAAACTTATTTTCATTGCGTCGTTGCCGAGTTAAAAACATACATTTGTCACCAAAAAGTTTTTGTGTAGTAACTAATTGGTAGATGGATGGAATCCTGATAATTAGAAATAGAACGCACCCAACTGCCTATTATGACATGGTATATGGCCATGTATGTTTGTTTATGTTAAAAATCAATTTATAGTCATCTTAATGAAATTTGACGGATTGTAAAAAGAACACATTGCTGAAGTTGTCTGAATTACTGAACAATTTAACATACTTTATGTTCACAACAGTTATTTATTTTCTTTTATTTCTAGAAGAAAACAAACCATTAAATAACAACCCCAGTTGTAGATAACTTACCGCATTCTGTAAACTTCTGATTAATTCCTGTTCTAAACTGTCCTTGTATGGTGATGTGCCGTCTACTAGAGATGAGATTTTAATTATTTCATTTTAAACGAGATGAAATATAATTTAGTCGGAAGTCAAGTTATATTTGCGTTCGTCCAGAAATCTTTCTTATTTTAAGTTGTAAAAGGAAGTATTCCATATCTAACGTTAAATGTACGAGTACAGTAAGTTTTTGATCAAAAACGTAATTTATATTTAAAAGCGTTGTAAATCTTACCTGAATATCTGAATGTAATTGCAAAAATCACCGCAAGCTCGATTCACAAATGTCAGTAAACCACTGTTTTCATAAGACTGACGATTTTCACGAAAGACAAGTTTGGTTACCACAGGAATAAGTCAGTCACGTAATCTCTGTGAAATTATAACAAAATATTTGCTCTGTGAATCTATCATGAATGATCCATTTACGAGAATGCCAATTAAGTTGAGAGAAATAATTCAGTATGCTTGCATGTTAATTTACTAAATATTGCATTGACACAATACACTAAACGCTGTTTTTAAACACTCCAAATGTATGCTTACTTGATTTACTCTGCACCTTTACATCACAACCAAAAATGAATAAGTCTTCAACTTGAAAAACGGCTGGCATGTAGTTTATTTATGAAATACCAAATGCAAAGGTAAATAATTCAGTAAACTTGTATATTTATTGGATTGAAAACAATTTACTAAACGTTATTTTTAAACACTCCAAATGCATGCTTACTTGACTTTATCTACACTTTAACATTACTATCAAATAATAGTAAAAGCTTCAGCTTGAAAACGACTAACGTGTAGTTTGTTAATGAAATTCCAAAAATGCTAAGCTTAACAGTAACCAACATCTTAAAGATAATAAAGAGGATCGTCATGTCGAAAATCTTCAGAAAAATTCCTTATTGTATCGTAGGACATGTATTTTATTCGTACTCATTTTAAAAAAATAATCTGTCATATCTGAACATTAATTTAACTTTCTTATCTTCAGTCTCCTCAAAATAGCTAAAATTCAAACGCAATTTTGTTTTTATCAGAATTTAAAAGATGACAAATACTAATATACGAGTAAGCTTATGTTATTAGATTATGTTCTTATAAAACCACCAAATAAATTGGATTTATCAGAAAAAGATAGTCTGACAGGATTTGGACTTTATTATAATTCAGGCCCTCTGATATCAAATAATAGCTTTTAATTTCGATCTTACATCTGCAAAACAGTGTTATATCGCTCCTTGGGGACTAATCTGATACGGAAATGATGGCGTTCATACATTAGACACAACGATAATCGTATTTACCCAAGATGGATCCCACTTCTACTAGTATTTGGTTAAGAGAAGCAACTCCAAAGCAAAGCATAATTATGTT